>NC_056609.1:11937061-12182061 GCF_018340385.1 Cyprinus carpio | reverse complement strand
GGGCCTAAAAGACCTGCTGAACAGGAGGAAGACGGCTTTCAGGTCTGGGGAAGGAGGATTAACAGATACGGCAGGTGGAGCTGGAGAGCTTACAGTGGAATTAAACAGTACTGGGATCAGCTGGAGCGTAAACACCAGCATAACAATGTGAAGTGAGGATCATTACCGGCTATAAACAGATTTATAACCTGGTGGTGCAAGCAAACTTGTTAATCAGAGTGTTAATGAGATGAATCTTATCTTCAACAGGTTTGGGAATTCAGCAGATGTCTTTCACCAACATACTTCTGCTTACACTCTCTTCCTTCCATCATATGGCTTTAAAAACCATTCTGACAGTCTTTAGCAGCTCAGATTGAATAAGATAATGTTCAAACTCTGAAAGATGACCTGCTTTGTTTCAGTGGCAAAGCAGGACTACAACAGTTGCTCTCTACACATAATGAAGATCCTTGTGAGGCAACTCTGAGCCGTGATCTCAAACCTAGATGCACTGCTATGTAGTTCGAATGGCTTTCTGATCTATGTTTTACAGGTCTATACCCACTTGAATATAACTGACTTCACTATTATCTTTGATCTTCTTGAGTTCTCTTGTGCTGTTAGTACAAGTATGCTTCGTTTGACAAGCCAGCTCAGAGCAATGCAAGTAAATGACAGCACAGACTCCTGCCCTGTGTCAGAACGTGCATACTTTCCTGAAACAATATGCAAAAAGTAATATGTCAGATGAGCAGGATGATACCGTGGGCACAAAATACAAGTGGAGCCTCCAGATTCAAAGAGCTCCCAAGGATGTTTTTCTCCATTTCTGTCACTGATGGAGTTTTGGTTCCTTGCCACTGTCGCCTTTGGCTTGCTTAGATGGGCATATTTAATTTCTGGCAATATTGTCGACTTGATTGCATGGATACTAATTGAACTCAACTGAGCTGGACGATGACATCACTGAATAAATGATGAACTGACTTTAACTGGAAAATTAAGTGTTTTTAACATTCTAAATCCATTTACTGTCACTTTTCACCAGTTTAATGCATCCTCACTCAAAATAATAATACAAAAAATATGATTTTCTTTAAAAAAAAAATCTAATTTTTAATGGTAGTGTAGAGCTCCTGAAAAGTGTGGAAACACCCTTGGCAATATTAGCATAAATAATTTTGAATTATATAATAAATTAATAAAAATTCAAAACAAAACAATAGTCATTTTCTCTAAACTGTGTTCTGATTGGTTGTATGTGTATTAACCTTCACTGGCAATCAATCACTAAATCCATAAAGGAGGGCTGGAGGAATTAAGTAGTAAGTACATAGTGAACTATGAAAGTACAGAAGTTTGGATATAGCTCTAGTTTACAGTCCACTTTTTTACTGACAGCCAGCAATCGAGGCTCCAGGCCTGATGACAGTGAGCAGCACTGAGGATCAGGGGACCTGTCCTTGGTTGTACCTGACAGTCCAGCCAGATCAAAAATAAAAACACTACAAGAAAGGTACAGGTAATGTGTGCAGCAGACTGCAACAGATGATCGATTATTCTGTAGTGACCAGTGCGCTTTTCAGCGGTGAGTCACAGAGTCTCCTGGTACTGCAGAACAGAGCCGATCCATCATTCCATCTTTCTAACTTTAATTCACAAAGCAAGCGTTTTGGACAAAACATGCCTTTTGTTTTTGTCCGTCACACTGGGTTAGCAATTATTACCTATGGATGAATTGTGCATTAGCTGGAAGATGCAAGGAGTGTCACATGAGGCTGGATACCATAACAGTGCACAGCATAAGCGCTGTTGGACGTTAATGAGCGTAATCTTGCCGTAATTACGGAGCGCACTATGATTGTGAGTGTGTGCCGTGGCAAGGCGGCAAGGAGAGGAACGTGGTTTAGAAGACTCTTTAACTGCAATAATGACTCATGATTAAACTAACATGTCTGGGTGAAATATGCAGAGGCATGAATATTAACACCTGCTTTTAGACTGAACGGTATATTTGAATAGTCTGCCATCTGGTGTGCCTACAGCCCATTCACTCCAGAGTAATTAATGGCCGTGTTTATTTTTCATAAACAAGTTCTAGATATAGTGACATCATCATCATCATGATCACGGCTTTACGGACTTCTTAGAAGATGATACTCTGCACAAAACACTCCAGACTGGTCTCATTAACAACACTCACAGCTGTAAAACCCAACAGCTGAGCCATGCATGTCTGTTTGCTATAGGAAGAGTGCTGAAGTGTAGTTGGCCTGAATTTCAATGAAAAACCTCTGCGATTTCAAAGACAGTAACGCAATGTCATGCTCAGTACGAAACCTGAAGTGACGCTTACGATCATCAACTCATTAGTCATCTCACTCTTGGCTCTTTTAATTACTCTCCAAACACACATTAGCCAAGTTTCAGTTGTGAAGGCATGAGCGTTATATGCTGTACGGTAGAGTGTGGTCAAGTCTGAAATTAAAATGTGCTTGAGGCTAATGAAGAGCTCTCCAGACAACAGCTGTGTTTTAATGCATCCCTGCACTGCACAGGAGAGCTTGCGTTATGGAAATGCATCCTCAAAGCAGCTATTACACAGCCATAAATCAATTACCAACCTTTAACATTAATTATATTTCAAGCTCAACAACATGAGTGTACATTGATGAATGCTAGCAATGCCACGCCCACATATCCCATCAGCCCCTGCTATCTGATATCAGCACATTCTCGCTTAATGGAATCTGAAGGGCCGATATCCTGCAGACACACACCATTACACTCCATTACTGTATTGGCGCTCTTGTGTGAGTGTGAGTTTGAGCCTTTTCTGTACTAAAGTAAAAAGAAACAACAAAACACTTTTGAACTGCCAAGAAGTTTTGATGGGAGAGTATACGCCTTCTTTTTCTGTGAATGTGCAAGACTTCTCATATATTAGCCACTGTATGTCCACTACTATAAGAACAAAAAAGTGCAATAAACAGTAAAACTATTTGCTCTATAAACCAGCATGTTTATGATTACAATTATACATTAAAATAACACGATAACAGTTTGCAATATCAAGCAACATAATATAGGTAAAATACAGGTACAGGTAAAATAACTTGAAGCAGGTGACACTGGAACCCTCACACGGCTTCAACAAGTTACAAATGGTTGTGCCCCCATTATGTTAAAATTCAGGTGGATAGAATGTCCAAAATAGAGTATGTATCTAACAAAATTTGATATGCACAAAGACCCACAACTTCAGTGCATGATTTAAGTGACAATACATCTGCAACACTAGGGGGCGCTCAATCCTGTTCATGACGCTCTAGTTTTTTTATTGAGATTATGCTGTATTACATATAAAGCAGTGCTATTTTCAATGCAGCAAATGTGCTGATATGTCACGTTATACTCTATAGTCTAGTGTAAGAATTTATATGGTTATTTTGTCATTCAGCTTCAGAGTCAGACAGATAGGGAAAGTTGCGACGGCTGAGTGCATGAAGAACACAACATTTCACACTTCTTTTTTTGGGTTAATTAAGTGTTAAGTGCATCATCCAGGTATTTGAAATACATTTTTCTTTATGGAATTGTCAGTGTGTTAACACAATACCAGCTAACAGGGAATGTTCTCAGAATTTTGGCTAATATTCTGGCACAGTTTTCTGAAAGTTATGAACAAACAGTTATCCAGTTATGTTAAAAGTATATTCACTTAAAGATATCTGGTCTTCAATATTTATCTCAAACAATGTTATACATAAATTTTTAAAGGTAGGGTAGGCGATTTCGGAAAGGCTAGCAATAGCTAGTTAGCTTTGAAAGCAAGATCCCCCCTCCCTGTATAATTGCTCTGCAAAGCCAAGCCACCTCCAAGAGAGAACATTACAATACAAAGTGCATCATTTTAAAATAATAGCACCTTTCATTCTTGCTGGAATGTGCTGATGACGTATCATGTTTGCGCAAACAGAGTGCGCAGATGTATGCAAATATATATTGTGACAATATCGTAATGTTCAGACAGAACGTTTTGATTGGACAATAAAATGGAATGCTGTCTTAATGGTCAAATAACCAACAAAACATTTTAAAACTTACTTAGAACATATTTACAATATTTTTTAGTGAATAGTTTAGAATTCACAATATTTATGTTACAATGTGGCATAGAATAGGGCTAAAATACTTGACCTGGAATACATGTCTGGTCTGTTTGATGACAGTTGGAACTCAATTTTGCAGGAAGGTAGAGATCCAGAGCAAGACTGAGCGCTAGATTGGAAATTCAACCACACCTCCTCCACTCAAAAGAAGACGATACAACCACTTATTCTCCACGCTGATGATTCACACCTTCATTGCTTATTCACATCTAAAGAACACCCATTTCACTCTCCACAGGAATGAAACTCACACCTTCCAAACATATAGGCTACACTCTAAAAACTAGTGGTCATTTCTTTTAAAATGGCTGATACCAGTATCTAAAGATCAGAGATGACATATATAATACAAACTAATGAATAGATGTACACAAAATCCCTAATTTTAAATGGACATCTGAAAACAAACAAAAAAAAGTCTACTATTAATTGATAACACTGCCAGATAATTTCAGAACTAGCACCAGGTAGAATGACCTCTATTCAACAGCCAAGTGGCACAAGTTTTTTGAATCTCAGAAAGTCCAAATATCAGCTGAATAATCGGTCTAGCCGATGTAAAGGCCTATCATTGCCAAAGCCACAACTATCTTCTCTTTGAAATGCAGAAGAGCTTTGCAGCTCTCCTTCTGAGGTTAACCCCATTTTCAAAACAGAAAGTGTTCCTGTGGCTCAGTGGTAGTGCATTATGTTAGCTGCGCAAAAGGTTATGGATTCAATTCCCAGGGAACACCCATACATACTGATAGATATATATATATATATATATATATATATATATATATATATATATATATATATATATATATATAATATATATATATATATATATATATATATATACCTTATAGCCTGAATGCACTGTAAGTCGCTTTGGATAAAAGCATCTGCTAAATGTAAATGTAGAAATGAGAACTCATTGTGAGCTGTTCAAAACATCTGTTCTTGCAAAACTGAGCAAGTGAGAGCTTCCTCAGAGAAGTTCTTCCCATCACTCCAGCTGTAGAGTGTCCCGAAGAGATACTTACACAGAGAGACCGAGAATGCATGTCTTGAGATGTGTGTTGTGCTCAATGACTAGGTTATTTGGAGTCTCTATTTCCCTCTCTGCCATCATGTCCTCTATTGATATTAATGTGACATTGCAGACAGACTGGGTGCTGACACCAATGACAGAATCATGCTAACCAGGGCATATTCCTCACTGCGTGCGTGTGAGCAGGCAAGGATATTTTACACACACACACATAAGCTCTCAGCCATCAATAATACATTTACAGTGGCCCCAAATAATATTGGGACACTTAAGTCACACTTATAGATACCTGAATGCCATTGCGATCCCTTGTAAAAAAGATGTGAGCCTAATTGTATTGAATGAGAACATTTTTAGAGTACTTCAGATCTTAAAAGCATATTTTCAAAAACTGTATTTGCAGATAATATAATATTAATGGAATAAAAGGCCACGTTAATGTACTTAGAGACTCTTTCATGACTATGTATCTTAACACACATTAAGTACACTTTTAAAAACTTGGTAATAATTTCAACTTAAAATTTGTACATTTTAAATCATTACATTTTAAGAATCGTTTGTTGTGCTTAGAGAAATACACTTATTTTGATGTGTTGACTAACATAGTAAAGCATGTTATAATTGTTTTCAATATTACATTTAAAGTTCAAATATTTAGTAAAGTGCAACTTAAATGGATAATTGCATATGCATGTAAATATATGACTTAAGAGTTTTAGTAGAAACTACATTTAAGTAAATAACACTTAACCATAAATGCTTGTCAGTACATTCAGCATACACTTCAAATTTATTTAAAAGACAAGAGAATTATGAAATTACATATAATGATACTTAAGAGGATTAAAAATTAAACTAAATCCATTTAATGTATATATATTTTTTTTTATTTAATTGCAATTAACATTCAATTAAGTGTTGTAAAATATTATATTCAGTTCACACTATTCTTTTAATGTATATTATTTTCATAATAAATACTCTTTTGAAAAGTATGCTAAAGGGTATTTATTTTTCTTAATTTCTTTTATTATGCTTTTATTGTCACTTGGTTTGTTATTTTGTTATATAATGCATATGGATTTTTAATTGTGACATTTAATTTGTGACTTTTTTTTACCTCAGCATTGATATAGCTATTCGTTTCTCTTTCGTTTCCTCCTTTTCTCAGTTTCACCTTTCAGATATACACACACTCACTGCAGGATCCCCAGATGGCTCCATGTCACCTAACAGGAACAAAATCCATCAGGAATAATGTGACATCGGTTGGACAAACACACACACCGACACATCCAGACAGACCATCCTCATCTACTGCTGCAGTGAGCCATCTGTGAATCACAAAATGATTTATTTATTCAGAGATAAACATCACACATGCTCTCATTCTCTTGCTCTCTCCTCCTCACACAAAAAGACAGGCACATGGGCACACTGTCTTTTTTCTCCTACATTGTGTATGTGCGTGTCTATGTACCTTGGTGAGCAGCAAACGATCTGGTAGGAAGGCCTGGCCCCTCCAGCTTCACAAAAAATATAAGGAGTGTTGATGTACAAAGGGATGAATAATCAGTATGCGTTCTGTTTCAGTCTACTGCGCAACATCTCTGTTTCTTCCCCTCGCGC
Organism: Cyprinus carpio; assembly: GCF_018340385.1. Taxonomy (NCBI): domain Eukaryota; kingdom Metazoa; phylum Chordata; class Actinopteri; order Cypriniformes; family Cyprinidae; genus Cyprinus; species Cyprinus carpio. Next base: position 12,175,239 of record NC_056609.1, on the reverse strand, counting down.
TTGATGGATAGGAAAAATGACGAAGGAGTGTTGATGTACAAAGGGATGAATAATCAGTATGTCTGTGTCCCCTACCGATGTCATCCTGAGTTGCGAGGACATGCTCTGTAGAGTAGTAAACAGCACACAGAGCCCCGAGGAACACTGCCACAGCAACTGTACAAAAAGATCCCAGCTTAAATCAGAAACATCACTGAAGTTTAGTTTAAGCAAAACCCAAATGCTTGTCCTCCTTTATCCAGCAGAGAAAAGAGTTCGGGATGAGCCTCGCTGTCAGAAGAAACAGCTACTTAAGAAGTGACAGCAATCAACACAGTCTTTTACGGTTTACAGTGATACTACACTTATACAGATAAAGAGGCGTTCATTCCTTACACACACTCATAGATATTCAAATGCCCTCTCAACCAGCACTGTTCTGCACTCATCTGAATTCACAACTAATCTTCTGTTTGAGGTCTCAGAGACACCAAGGCCCTTGTTGAAATATTATGTTTAAAGTTCATGTTTTTTTTCTAGTCTTGTGAGAACTGAAATCAAATTTCAACTTGATGACATACTTTAAACATGCTCAATCACAAATGTTTCATTATGCGAGTTTAGGGTCTCGGGGAACATGAATAAATGCAACAAATTCTCACATGCTGTAATGTTCAGCTTGGTGTGCACATTGTCGGTTTTTGGACAGTGTGTTTTTGCTGGGGAAAATCGACACCAAACAGAAAAAAAGAATAAAATCTGTTTTAGATCAGTGATTCCATGCCCACCTTATGGGGATGTCAGAGTTTGCAAAGAGGGTGTAAGAACTTCCAAGGTTTGAAGACAAATATGACTCACTATATATACTATATATATACTCACCATGAGAGGTATAGCAAATATGAAAAGCTCAGCGAGAGCACACTACTTTATTAAATAACTCCCTCAACAAATCAGCATTAACAGTAGCTACTGTTCAGTCTGTCGGTTTTAATTTTAATTTTAATGAAAGTTTTCTTTTTTTTTGTAATCTTCTATTAGTATTATTTTATGTTTATATAGTCGATATAGAGTTTTTATTAAGTTGCAGTTTATTTAGCTATTTTAGTACTTCAACTTCAACTATACAAAAATCCAGAGATGTTGCCCAGTTAACTAACTGAAATAAGCTTAAATTTGCTTAAATTGTTATATTTCAACAGTCTTCGAAAAAAGGGTACAAAGCTGTCACTGGACCATTATTCTTTCAAAAGGTACTTACATGTACCAGCTAAAAAAGGTACAAAGATGTACCTTTAAGCTTTTGTACCTTAGGGTAACTCCCCAGTGAGAGTACCTAAAGCGACCCTAGTTATTGAGATATGAGAAACAAATATTACCAATGTCCTATTATGAATAAAATAATTCAAAATAAAATATTTACATATTATTATAATTGACTGATTAACCTTAAAGTTGTTCCAAACGTATGAATTTATCTTCTGAACACAAAATAACATGTACAACAGAAGAAAGAAACGCATACAGGTTTGGAACAACTTGAGGGTGAGAAAATAGTGACAGAATATTTATCTTTGAGTGAACTATCCTTCTAAACAATATGACATGACATATAAAATTCTAAGTAATGATGGTTTAATGATAACAAACCCTATAACTACTAAATTACTATAAGTAAATTATATTTTATCAATCAAATACTCCCACCCTAGATTTTATTCTTGGAAATACATGAGTTCATGGACTCTGTAAGATGTATTTAAACATACTTTGTGTTTGTAGACCAAGAGGCATTTCTTCCAGTGCTTCCTAATCAGTATCTGTAATGTCTGACAGAAGTAATTAAACACCAAACACAGAATACTAATCAAAATTTAACTATGTGCATTTGACAAACACACATATCCCTTTTCAAACAAATACACAAACAAAATTCTCACAATCACACGAGCCAAACAAACAAAACACATCCTTACACTCTCATAATAGGTAACGGTTAAACAGTTTATGTTAATGTCATAACAGCCTTTTAATGATGGACAAGGATAATGACATTCAGTCCTAACTGCAGAAACACACACCTCAGGGAATGGCAAAATGATGATTGAAATGTTCTGAGAGAGAATTATGGAGTGGCATTTCCCAGGCCAAGGTTTATAGCATTTATCAAGAGGGTTTGGAAAAATACTTCACTTTTGGACTGGTCAAGAGTCTCATAAAACCCCTGCAGGCTTGCTCAGAAAGCCAAAAGTGCAACAAAGCAGATATTTCAGACTCACTCAATCACTTTCTCAATCTACTTGCATTGTGCTTTGGATGATTTTCGCACAAGTTTTCCCCAAATAACTCTGAAAAGACAAGCGACATTGTCAGTCAAATCAGAGCCTGCGACAAGCAAGATTGTTTTATGTCTTTGCTTTGATTTCTGTTTTCATATTGATGGTGAGAAACTTTGATTTCTGTATGCTCAGTGATGGGGAAAAAAACTCTTCCCTGATTTGAGTCTGTCTATCTGCTCAGTCAGATGAAGCTGTTTTTTAGCACATTGTGTTCATTTGAGCCTGTATGGATGCAAACTTCACATTCATTAATACTGGGTTACATCACTTATATACAGCATTATATCTACATAATCAACTTAGATTAGCTGTCAATTTATTTTAAGCACTGATGTAGTTTTTTTGTTTTATGTAACTAGTTTTAATATAAAGATATAGTCAGTGTTAGGGCTGCACAATTAATCGCATGCATTTGTCATGCGTGTCTCATCAGTAAAGCTGGTTCCGTGATTAGCGGTAAATATCCGTCACCTGTTTTCAAATGCACCGGGAGTTAATACACAGAGCCGTAGCTCACTGACAAGCTACGCAATATCGTGTTCATAATCGAATGCGAATAATCTCAATTATGAACAGAATATTGCGTAGCTTGTCAGTGAACTACGGCTCTGTGTATTAACTGCCGCTCCCGTTTGAAAACAGGTGACAGACATTACCGCTAATCACGGAACCGGCTTTACTGATGAGACACGCATGACAAATGCATGCGATTAATCGTGCAGCCCTAGTCAGTGTAATTAGCAATTAGGTATTATCTATAGAAAAATAAAGGACATGCGTTTTATAATCAGCAATGTGAGAATATAGTGAGTCAAGCAGGATGCATCAAACAATAATAGTGTTTTTAATCCTCCGCTTACACCAAGAATTCAAATGAGGTTGATGCAGTGAGAGAAAAAGAAGAAAAGTGCATAAAAACATCAATAATATCCTAAAGATACTCTCAAAGGCCACAATTCAAAACATGCGCTTGCCTACTTGAGAGTCACATTGATAGATATGAAATGAGAAATTTGGATGGGCTCTTCAATTATTCCTTCACAACTGTGACAAACAGAATAATCACACCAATTTACAGCTGAGACATTTCAATGCACAGAGGAGTTTAATAAACCTCCTCTCACTGTTCCAATAAAACATTAACATAACAGCTCCCTCTCCGGTTGTTGATTTGTTGTTTTTCTGGTGTATATATTTTATTTTTGTCATATTTTATTAACAATAATGTTGAAATAGTGTTGAAAGTACAGGAAATGATGGCAAGGAGCCATACTCAAATTTACGTTTCCCAAATGAGCAGCACAGCTGCTATGCCACAGCTCTGACCCTCCCTGGTTGTTTACATAAAATTGTGTTTCTGAGTAGAGATCTTTGTTCAAAGTGTTAAATAAATTATTCCGTTTCTTCCTCCTTCTAAAAGGAAAACCCTGCTGTTCAGTAAAAAAAAAAAAAAAAAAAAAAAAAAAAAAAACCAGAATCCCACTCCTAAAGTAAACCAGGAATGGAGGTGGGAAGATCTGACAGCTGAGACTTATTTCATTTTTTTCCAATCCCCTTTTTAACTTCTCTACAAATGTTCTACTAATGTCTCCCTAAAGCCCTCATTGGCTTTCATTGATAAAAATGGTCAGTGGAAACATTCAAAGACACCCACTGTCTTCAGGAGTTTGTGTCTAAATGAGACATAATTTAAATTAATTTTGTTTGAAGTTCAGCTGTGGACCCACACTGACAGTCTGAACCTCAAACACACACTGACTGCATTACTTTGTTTGTTCTTGAATGCTGAATATTGTTTTTCATTATTCAAAAAACAACATGAAGGGGAAAAAAATCCTACCTTTCAGAGGAAGTGTGTAGGAGTTGTGATGTAGAAAATGGCAGAGAAAGTATGTATCAGTCATTTACTGATACAAGAAAAGAAAATAAAAAAATTATGTAAACCTGGTACCACTGTGCTCCTTAAAAACTCCAAAGCTACTGACAAAACTCTGGGTTTCTCATAGATTTCATGTGAAAACTGTATCTCGGGCACAGGTTGTGTCTACAGAATTTTAGTTGAATTAACTCTGGGTGTAAATACAGCCCAAGATATAAGTTCTGTCCAGATATAACTCTAATATGTTTGATTGTTATAACTATATGAGACGAGCAAACACTAAATTATTAATGCACATTCAAATATGAAACCCAAAAATGAACATTTGCTGAAGATTTCCTTAACCTCAGGATGTAGATTGTTTCTTCATCTAAGAAGATCCAGAGAAATGTTGTGTTACTTGCTTACCAATGAATCCTTTGTAGTGAATGGGTGCCGTCAGAATAAGAGTCCAAACTGCTCATAAAACCATCCCAATAATCCACACAACTCCAGGCCGTCAATAAACATCTTATCCAATGAAAAGCTGCATATTTGTTATAAACAAATCCATCATTAAAACATTTTTAACTTCAAAATGTTGCTTCTGACTAAAATACAAGACATAAACCATAGTCCATAGTCCATAAACCATAATAATGTGTCCTCCACTGAAAAAGTCCATCCCATGTTGTCCTCTCACATGTGTCAAATTTCTCTCCCGACTAAGACTTTTAAAATGGAGAAAGCAATATCATGGATAGAGAAGTTGTATTTTAGCCAGAAGCAACAGTTTGAAGTTGAAAACATCTTGATGATGAATTTTTTTCTTACAAACACACAGCTCTTACACAACTTAACAAGACAATAACTGACTGGAGTCGTGTGGATTACTGATGTTTTAATCAGCTGTTTGGACTCTAATTCTGACGGCACCCATTCACTGCAGATGATCTATTGGTGAGCAAGTGATGTAATGCTAAACATCTCCAAATCTGTTCAGATGAAGACACAAACTCATTTGCATCTTCGATGGCCTGAGGATGAGTACATTTTCAGCAGGTTTTTATTTTTAGGTAAAGTATTCCTTCGAGTTTGTGATTATGGAAGTTTTATCTCTATACTTAATTTAGTTATGTTTGGGATTATATCCATAACATAATAAAGGTTCAATTTAAAAAGTTCTTCTAGAGGGAAATGTACACCTGTTAAATGAGACATTTTATTATGAGGGGTAAAAGAGAGTGACAGTAACAATAACACTACGGTTAGAGCTGAGGCTCAGCATAAACTGAAGCACAATTTAAATGTGATTACTTGAAGCTTTCATCAAGACCTGGGAGAAAAAATATTCCCCAATTTAGGACAGAATCATCAGACAGCTGAATAACAGATTTCACAGCTGAAGTGGATCCAAAATTGCCAAGAAACGCTCTATGATTTCTGTAATAATTGCGTTTGTGTTGCGCAGGCGTACATTTAAAACCAAGGCTTTTTTGAACCTCTTGTGATGACTGATGAATATGTTGCAATTATTAACGCACTAAATATTGTTGTGTTGTTTGAAGCAGTTGGAACAACAAGGGAGTAACCATTAAGGACAAACTGTCTCCTACTTGAATTTACTGTTTTGAAAAGATAACACTAATGTGTTTGTAAGAGGAATAAAAAGTTATATAGAAAATCTCTATTATAAATATCTTAATCTCCTGAGTGACTCAAATGTCTCTCAAATAAAAGAATCTGTATCTAAATTGACTGTGGAGGACTTAAAATCATGAGTCTAACTTCCCTCTCTGGGTTTTTTTAGTCCCGAACTAAATTCATGTTACAGTTCCCTTGCCGTTGTGACACGTTGAGCACTATGATATTCTGTATGTTTATTCTACTTAAAATTGACTCACGTGACCTGCCGGAATCAACGCTATACACTTGTGTTCACAATATCTTCTTGAATGAAAATACACTATAAAAAAAATACAATAACTTAAAACAAAAATACTTTCCCAATTCAAAAAGACAATCTACTGAAACTAAACTGCAAGAATGGCTTGTTCCAAAATCCTTAGATTCCTGATGTCAGAAAACCAAAACTCATTAACATATAACTACTTACATTCATCATAATTCAATGTTTAATTGTCATTCCTAACATCAGAAAAACCTAGTTTATGCTGATAATGGCTGTGTAGCACCTACTGCTCTGCAGAAGCTTCAAAAGCATCTCAACATAAGGAAAAAGTGAAGTTCATTTTTACAAGGTCCCAAATCTTAACATATTGCGCAGCACATTTTGCAAAAGCACAGTCGCAACAGTAAAATGCTGTTTTCACATATGACAACAGTGTTTACATGGATACCTTAAAGACATAGCAGCAAAAACTCCTATTTTCTTCTAAGATGAGATAGAGGTGGAAATTGGTTATGAAAAACTACTTTTCAGGCATTTTAAGAGGACTTAGAGTGGTTAAAAAAATACAGATATAGACCCCTTGAAAGCTGTCACCTGAAAATGTGAAATTTTATAACATCCACAGAAATGCAGTGAGAGATCTGAGATATCAGTAACCGCATGCTACTCAATTCAAATGCTATTGTGATGACATGTAATGTGCTATAGGACCTTTCAATGTGAGTGTCTAAACAACACTTCACAGTCACAGAGCATTTGGCCATAACGGGGCTCTTGTCATACTCAATGCGAGAGAAATGCCAACCATCACTTCTCTATATGGCAGCTGACTCACAGAAGCCAGAAAAGCCTCACACTCACCAGTCAACATATTGAACTGCAGTACTTGTGAGTTATGACTGGCCTCACACTTACTATAAGTGGACATCCTCACCCTCCCTTCATTCCCAGCACAGCATGATGACAGAGGTAACTCGTCATTATTAAATCAGGGGAAAGAGAGGTTAAAAATTGATTTTCAGGAATTGCGTGATTGCTCCGTTGGCCTAGATATCAAGGCGTCATACGGCCTTGTCAATCAGCCATCTCAGATCTCTTGGCAGACACACTGCTGTGAACTACTGAATTATTTTAGATGAAAGTGTTAGAGGATTATTCAAATTGCCATGCACTTGACTAAAGCAAAACATATAACAATTAATAAAATGCAACACTGCCCTCTAGAGGAGAGCCAGATATATATATATATATATATATATATATATATATATATATATATATATATATATATATATATATATATATATATATATATACATATATATACTCCGATGGTTTTATTTTGACCCAGCCAGACAGCAATGATAATATAAATTCAGATTTTAATTAACAAGAAATTCACTGAACAATGTTATCAATTGACCATTTATGGCCAGTTAATCAGGTACTCCAAAGTCATTCTGCCTGAGAGATCAAATGTGTAAAGAGCTTTACTTGAATAAGCTCTAAAGAATCTCTCACTGATATATCAAAAGCTCTGCTGCTTTTTTAGAGCAGGTTGGGACTTTCTTCCATCTAATATATGTCAAACTGCAATTAAAGTTTCAGAACATGTGCCTTCTGGTTTCTTCAAAGGGAAAAAACAGTTCACAATACACTTTGTGGGTGCAAGGAGAAGTGGTTCCTCCAAATCTCTTAAATCAGAACATCCTCGATTTATCAGGTAGTTTATATATTAATCTCTAAATATGTGGCAAATCCTCATGGTTATGCCAGTACACACACTGTTTCATTTGCTCATGTAGCTCGCTATCTCTTTATCCAGGGTGAGGTCAAAGCGGTGGTTGAGGAAGAGGAGCTGACCATGGGGAAGCAATCTGTGCAACAACGCATCCACGCGATCACTTTTCAGCAACACCTGAAAATAACAGCTATGTCACCTAGAGAGAAAAAGGGTAGCATCAAATAATCAATAGCTTGGCAATTTGCCCATTTACTTTGAATGTGTGTCCTTGTTCACTGTATGACAACAACTCTAGCCCTATTCATACAGTAATTGTAAAGAATATAATTCTTTAGTAAATTTCTGCAGAAAATACCCCTGAGCTCATTGGATTGCTTTTCTGTGAACGTATTGATCGCAATGTAATTAACAGCTTATCATGTTTCTCACACAGAGTGAGATGTATATTCTTAATCATCATTTCAATTGTGCCCACTGCTAGTCTTTTTGATGGGAAGAAACTAGGCCAGCAGACATAAGAAAATCTTGCACTTTATAAGATTGCTGGAGTTCAACAGAAGTTCAATTTCAGCTGTAACAACAAAAGCAATACAATAGTTTTCAGACTCTAGGCTGCATGAATCTACACAATGATACAATGAAAACACCAAACAACATAAATACATTCACACAATAGATAATAACTTTTTTACACTACCATGTATTGTTTGAAGTCAGTAAGATTTTTCATTATTACTTTTTCAAATAAATGCTGTTCTTTTAAACTTTCTATTCATCAAAGAATCCCCCCAAAAATTTATCATGGTTTCAACAAAAATACTGAGCAGCACAACTGTTTTCAACACTGATAGTAATAAGAAATATTTCTTCAGCACCAAATCACTATATTAGAATGATTTCTGAAGGATCAGGTGACACTGAAGACTGGAGTAACAGCTGCTGAAAATTTAGCTTTTCCATCACAGGAATAAATAACATACATATATATATATATATATATATATATATATATATATATATATAATATATATTTTTTTTTTTTTTTTTTTAAATTATATATATATATATTTTTTTTTTTTTTTTTTTTTTTTTTTTAATTGTAACATTTCACAATATTACTGTTTTTATTTTTGATCAAATGCCTTGATGAGCATAAGAGAAAACATTTTTTTTTTTTTTAATCTTACCAACCCCAAACTCTTGAACTGTATAGTGTACATGTTCCATTTAACGGATACATTTAAAATTTTGGTGCTGTATTTTACATCCATATGCAAACACACAAGCACAGTGAACAGATTAACATGCAAACATGCATGCACACACATACAAGATACTTCAAAAGCTACGGCCAAAAAAAATATCGGATGTCACATTATTGTAGTATTTTTAAAAGTTCTATAAGTAAGTGTTTCAGAAAGTAATGATCTCCAGTGAGCAGCAGTGGCTCTTCAACAAGCCACACAATATACTGTGAGTTATTACTCATAGCTGTAGCACAAAACATGCTGTATTTGTCATTGTAGTTTTGCTAACATTTTCATTCATGTTGAGTTTATTTTCATTAAGTCTTGAGCCCTATGTATAAGCAATAGTAATTGAGCAGCCCTAATAAAACAATCATTAGTCCCAGAAAAACGTCACCTCAGCACCAGGTCCCAGCAGACGTAGCTCCTCCAGGCAGTGACGTGCAATGTTGCGAAGCCCTCCCTCGGCGAGCAGGAGGTTCTCGTGTGGTCTACAGAGCAGAGTGAACGCTAGAGACTGAACCTCAAGCCACAGAACAAGACTCCGCTCTGGAAAGAGCTCTGCATTGCCCAGGGAAAACACGCCGCTGTCAGCTTCACCCAGAGCCACAGCACTCCTCACCCAGCACTGACTCCACACACAAACCTCCTGAGGCCTCCCTACTCTGAGCCACAGCACTCCTCACCGGCCTGACAGAGAGAAAAGGGGCAGAAAGAAAAAAGAGTGTTGTTTCCCTTGGGTGCACATACAAAGTACCAGTAAAGATGGTTTCTGACAAAATACCACTGTCACTGCAGTTGTTGCTAATACAGATATTGGTATTAGCAGGACAGTTACCCAAAAATAAAACTGCTGTCATCATGTACTCACTCTCATGTTGTTCCAAACAAACCTGTATGGTTTCTATCTTCTATGGAACAGTAAATAAATCAATAAATATGTGGAGAGATGTTTTGTTGTTGTTGTTATTGTTTTGGACATATAGAAGTCAATGGTAACCAAAACGGTTTGGGGTGAACTATCCCAGTCATCAAAACAAGATGATGATCATTAAACAAAATGACGAAACAAATATTTATGTGAAATTTCCTATTAGTTATTGTGATAATTTACAGTTGTTGGTTTGATTGTGAGTAAGAATTTGGCGTAAATGGTTTACAATCGAGAATTCATCTCACCTCGCTAACACGTGGAGTTTCTCCACGTGCATCAGTCGTCTCTGCTCCGGTGTGAATTTACCGGCTCCGGTCTCCGGTCCGAACACGCGCGCATACAGTATCCGACTCTCGCCCGCGGACAGCGCGCTCACCGGACACACCGTGTGGATTAAGAAACATATCACCATAGCTGGTCTGGCATATCACAAACACCTGAAGAAAACACGCACAAGAAAAGAAACTTTGTAATACATTTGTGTCACAAATGTAGACAATATCAGCATGATTACTTCCGTGTTTGGTCACATGACGACACATGAATCAGCTGATTAATTTTGCGCAGTTCCTTTTGTTAGCTCTAGATGGCGCTCTATAACCAGTTTATTTCTAGGGTTTTTTTTCTGTTTAATTTAAATTTCTGTAATATTTGGGACATAAATACAGTTTAAAACGTTGATTTGAAAGATTTTAATACACTCTTTAGCAATAAACATTCATTAAAATCAAAATTGAATCCAATTTCTAAATTGTCTTAAAATTATTTTTTACATAACAGGTAAAAGAGTTCAATGGTTTGACTTTGCTCTCAGCATTACAAATTGTTTACCTGTCTTCCCACTAAAGGTCTTACTAATGTTATTTCTTGGGCTTTACCATTTTTATTTGTATTTTATTGTATTTGTATTTATTTTTTTGATGGAAGGATCTTACCTCATGTTGCATACAAAATGTGGTGCTACAAACTTTTATGTTTTGGAAAATTTAAGAAGTTAATTATTAAATGTGCTGTATATACTGTTCTTAAGCCACCACCAAAGTTTTTTTAAACTTCTCTCTAAAGAATTTCACAATATACTAACTTACATTAACTAATTGTGATATACATTCTTCAGTTTGATCTATTTACCTGTGAGGTTTGCCAGTTTTAAAATGTACCCTAGTGACAGAACAAAAAAATAAAACGTAACAAGTCTTTAACTATAGTGTTCTCCACTCAACAATATTCTCCAATGTGTACGTTAAACAAAGGAGCATGTTTATATGCATACAAAGTGACATTGACAGAAAACTAAGCTGGACGTATTCAAACACATGCACTCTGACACACACAAAGGACAGCTGTTCTGCTTAACAACTGCTGGTCATGCTCACTTAACCCATGAGGGAGGAGGACACACATCTCCCCCCACTTCCTGCTACATTCAGCTTACATAAACACGTCACATACAATCCGTTAGATATCCAGCACATAACAGACTGTGACATGAACAAAAGAAGAATCAATATCACTATGTAGCAAAATAGAGCAGTGAGACGAGACTGATAGCATGACAATGAATGAAAAAAACAAAGGTTTTACTTAAGATACAGGAAGACAGTGGGCAGAAACAAAAGCCAAAGCCACATTCAAAAGATCTTGCTGTTGCAAAAGTGATAGGATGTGGTTAAAGTGATGGCAATACTCCAGCCTTTACAGCCGATTCTGGTAATATTTAGATTCAGTAGAGGGTTAGCAAAGCAGAACCCACTGACAATGGAAACTCAGCATGCGTAAGATCCTCTTACTCAAATTCAAATTTTAACTGGCTCTCTGTGGATGAACTAAAACCACATATACTAGATATGCAAAGTCGGAAACAAAATGAAGTTTCAGCCTTCAGACTTAAAAGGAAAATATTAGACATTAATTCCAGCACACAAAAAATACTGTATTAATTATTTTAAGGCAGTTCAATTAATATATGCATTTCACAATGTGCAGACTGTAAATGTAAAATGTAAATGGTATTTACACAACTGTATAGAACCTTACTGCAAATTAAGGCAAAACATCGCAGGTCCCTATAGGGTAAAAATGTTAACTAATAGGTATCACTATAACTTTCCCCATTTGATTCATCACAGTACCTTGAGACAAATATTTTCTATTACAAGTTTTCTGAGATGTGATGATTAAATGCACGAATGAGGCAGTAGCTTCTTAAATATGCACAAATTTGCATACATTTCCAGAAAATAAATCCGAGCACTAGATAAAGTCAGGTTCAGAACTCTTGCTTCATTTTGTTGACATGTTAAAGTTAATTAGAGGGGATTTTGCATATCTCTTTTTATCACTCCAGAAAAAAAAAATAATGTGTCAATAAATCACAATTTTAGAAATGTATAATAATATATAAATAACCTGACTGTGAAAACCTTCAGAATATAGAAACTGTAATGTTAGTTCTGGATCATCTGGTTTATTGACCAGCACAAGAAAAGACAGTTTTGCCTGTAGTGTCTTGCCTTGAAGTGTGAAGCAATACAATCAAACAACTTTTGAAAGTCTAAAGTCACATCTGTTATAAAGATTTACAATACATTTTAACAGTTTGTGCATGGTCTGCATTTCAGATTACTGCTTTATGTTCTAATCCACTGTTTATTTCATAAAGATCTACATTTGATTTAGTCTGACGGGAATCAAGCTACAGGCAGAATATCTAAATGTTTGGCATTGGACCAACAGTTTGAAACCTCTTCTACGTTCATATGTATAAGCTGTGCTAAACACATTTGTTAAACATTTAACACACATTTTAAACACTTAAACTTTAATTTCGTGTTTGCTCATACTGATAATAGAGTCCAACAACACTTTTACTCATTAACCAAACAGAAACGTGAGTGCAGGAGCTGGTCTGACACTGTGCCAGGATGTTAGGGAACGGCTGGGAAACTGCTGGCTCCTCCTCTGTGGAAGAGCTCTGGAATGCAAATGTGTGCAGAGACACGTGCTGGTGCTTGGCTAACCACATTCAAGGTCTTTGCTAGACCGGTATATTTGAAAAACAAATGACTCAACCACCCTATGCCAGCGATTAACAGCACACAGATCCAAGAGATCAAGACATGATTGAGCAAAGAGTTGTTACCCCAAACTCCAAGTTTATTCATGAATACATAAACCAGCCTCTCAGTCACACATGACCAATAAAACATACACTCAGAAAGATAAAATTTACAAAACACACTTGCATGGGAGTGAGAATTGCAACTCTCAAATGTCACTGGTTTACAAACAGAACTAAATCTCATTTCAGAACATTTTGGTGAACATTGACGCGGTCATCACTTGCTGACCAGCAGCAGAAAAATTCTGAGTTGAAGCTGTAGGCCATGTGTGGAAGAAAAAAAAAAATATTAGCTCCCCCTAAAAAAAAAAAAAAAAAAAAAAAAAAAAAAAAAAAAAAAAAAAAAAAAAAAAAAAAAAAAAAAGTGTTCACAATTTCCAAAAACTCAAACCAATATGGTCATTGCCAACAGAACTTTCTGAAAACATACGGGTAAAAATTTAAATCATTATTTTGCGACATGAGAATTTTCATAATTGTACATTTACAACAAATGTAATTACTCCTCTGGCTGTAATCATGACTTAACCATTTGGCAACCGACCAGATGTGAGAAAGAGTGGGCAAAATGAATGCATAAATCACGTAATTCACCACAACAATTAAAAATGGGGGGGAAAAGTGCTAAAGGGGAGGGGGGTCATTAATCTGACATACAAGTTAGGACAGGCCAGTGGCCAAAAACATAAGGGGTAAAAATACAGGTTAGTTAAGACGTATGTGTAATACATAACAGTGACATGAAGCTGTGTGTTTCTCAAGGGAGATCAGGATGGTGAATAAAGGCAGTTTAAAAGTTATACGATCAAACCAAACAGGCAGAGATACGTCATTGTGGTACTTAAATACCAAACCCTGAAAAGCAATAACTGTTCCGACCAAACACACGTCTTCGGGTCTCTGCTGAGTCTCATGTGTGAGGGCAGCATATTGGAGACTCAAGGCAGTACAATGCTGAGGTAAAGTGAGAACATGAGGCTCAAAGGTTTTTGAGGCGGCTGTACATGTCTCTCTTGCTGCGTTCTCCAGCCCAGGTGCGGCTCTTAAGGCGGAACTTCCTCAGGTCTTCTTTAAAGTCTTCATGATGCATCGGCCTATAAGCCTGTGGTTCACAGACCGACTGCAGAGAAAAACACATGCATTATAAACTTGGAAAGAGGTGGGGGAAAACTCAGAGATGTAGGACGTTCAAACTGTGAAAGCACACATACCTTGTGAAGCGGGAAAAAATCTTTGTAGCCTCCCTTCAGGATATAGAGTTCAGGGTAATGGAGGTTGGGGTACTCATTCAAAAATCGATCTCTTTGTCGAACATAGCGACACATCCGTGGGCCACGTTCAGATGAAAATTCACAGTGGAAAACCAGCAGGACACGCTTCTCGGGACATTCTGGAAGAATAGGACTCTTTAAAAAGTAGTCTTCAATTTGATCCTCTTGATGGAGGTTAAGGGCACCCTGAAAGGAGGACAAACAGGAGTCAGCTAAATTTGTCCCACACAAATACGACAGCATGCAACTACATCAAAGCTAATTAAATCCGAACCTTAATATGACCGCCCTCATACTCATACGGATAACGGCAGTCGATGACAAACACCCGTTCCACCAGATCGCTGTACTGGCCGTACATTGCTTTAACCATCTGAAAATACAGAAACAGATGTTAGAAAACGGGATGCAGGAAATGTGCCAATGCACATACTTTGTATAGATGCAACTGCTTGTTTTGCATTTGAAATGTCCATGCTAAATGTTAATGTATTCAAACTTACAATATCTGGAGTGATGTATTTCAACTCTTGGTGTTTTCCTTCAACTGTGGGTAGCGCAGGAGCCTTCAAAATGACAAATGCACAATTTCAAATAGTGTTTGATTTATTGTTATGATAGATTTTATATGTGTGAGTGTCATATACATGTAATTTACTACTAAATGCAATAATCACCTTGGTGAAATCTCCAGTCACATTACTGGGATCTGTATCCAACATTGTTTCAATCTGTGCATGACTAAATGACTTTGACCTTTGAACCTGTAAGAAGGTGGAATCAAAGTTAGACCCAAATTATAAACTCAAATTAAAGTTGCTGTTGTTTTTCCAGTGAGGTCTGACCTGATGAGGCATAGCATCTTCCTGTTCTGTGGGTGCAACTTGTGTCCCTGCCAGGCTCCGCCTCCTCTTCACTCTGACAGGTGTGTTCTCATCTTGTGGCCTCTCGGGTCTCTTTAGTGGGATACGCCCAACAGGGTTTGGCATGGAGGGAGATCGAAACAACCCACGTGGACGGCAGCGAACAACAGGCTAAGGGCAATAAAGTGGGTTTGGTTGTTAACCATCATGTCAATAACCATAAAAAAAAAAAAAATCAAAAAGAGATAAAGAGTGTAACAGCATACCGAATAATTACTGTCAGTACTTTGTTTAGCCACCAGAGGAGCTGTGAGAAGACTGTCCATTCCAAGAGGAACCTCAGAGTCGTTCTACACAAACAAATGCATTATGGTTATTTACAAATCAAAGCAGCATAAGAATAAAACAAAACCAAATTGAGAAGTCACCTCCACATCATCCAGCCCCTCTAAGAAGCCATCATCATCATCATCATCGTGGAGACAGGAGAGAGAGGGGCGGCGCAATATGAAGGGACTGCTCTCGTCTGAAGAGTCGGGCTGATGGGATGAAAGTGGGGAAAGCTGGAGAATAGAGGAAAATCCAAGCTTTTAAAAAAAGTTTCATCAACATCAAAATGAAACCTTTTAGAACTATTTTCTACAGGTTCTACCAAGAATGCATATTGTACCATTAAAGCAGGAGCAGAGTTGGGTCGGCAGGCAAAAGCATCCTTGGTACCTCCAGTGGACCGTATACGACAGCGTGATGCTGGCATGGAAGGCTTCTTGAACTCAAAATTCTCCTGGAGAAAAAAAAAAAAACCCCAGATTGAATCGAAAGAGAAAATACAAAGTCATTTCAACACCCACCCCATGAATTCCCATAACTTTCAATAACAGATCATAGCACTCACTCTCTCAAAAAGCAATTCCTAGTCAATTTTAAGCATGAATCCATCAGTATTCTGCCTATAGAACCACATAAACTACAGACACTAAACACACACCTCAGCCAGATTCTCTTTGTTGTCGCTGCCATTTGCACAAGTCCACACTCCATAGCGCGAGGGATCTGCTTCTTTATTTCTCAAATTGGGACTGTGACCCAAAAATTGCAGCTACGAAGAAAAAACAAATCTTATGTTTATACTTACACCACAGTTCAAAAGTTTGGGGTCAGTTAGAGTAGCACTTATTTAGCAAGGACAAAATTAATCAAATCAAAAGTGAGAGTAAAGACACTTGTAAAAAGTACCACTGTTTCCACAAATATATTGATTTCTGGTCATGTGACAGACTAGAGTAACGGCTGATGAAAATAAATTACACTTTAAATTATTCGATTAATTTTTCTACCAAATGCAGTCTCGGCAAACACATGAGACTTCTTTAAAATCCCAAACTGAGAGTGTATAAAGAATAAACTTACTGGCAAAGAGTGTATCCTGCGAATGGGCATTTTTCTGTATGAACAGAAAGAACATTTGATTAAACCCAAGTCACTACAACAGCTTTCACAGACAAATGCATCCTCTGTTTTCAAGTGCATGACCACTTACTCATTAACTGCTCGTGTGGCATCCTCCATGGCCTTCTCAAACCTGTGAGGAAAAAGAAAATGCTATTGAACAGTTCCTAGTGTATTCAATGTCTCTTCCCACTCCAAACAAATACAAGCCCAGACGACAATTCACATCATTTGTCTTTCAGACTACTAGGCCCCTCACAACTCTATATTTAACAAATACACAGATGCCCACCTGTATGCAAAACAGCCCTTAGCAGAACTAAGGAAGGGGGGGGGGGGGGTCTTCTAATTTACCATATGCCCACACAACGCTAACCCCCTCTGCAAGCCTCTTTTGTTGGAAGAGGGGAGCAGGGGGAGAGCGTGAATGGTGGTTTGGAGGGGGAGGAGGTAAGGAGTGTGGCTCTTTCATAGCACAGGAAAAAGGAGGAATTAGAGTTAAGAAGGGGGTTCTGTAGCAACCCTGGCTACCTCACACACACACTACCGCTCTATTTGGACGCCTGCTCTCACAGGGCATGAAAAGCGTGCCACTATTCACCCAGCCCCCTTCAGAAACGAGCCACACACACACACACACACACTGATGTTTGAGGAACCCAAACAGCTGTAGGCCTGGCTGCAGATAAATGGATTCCCACTGACACCAAATGGCTTGGAAAGGAGAACCGTCTGTAACAGACTGTAGATTACCAGAGAGCCAGATGTATACACAGATTTAATGCATGCTGGGTGAATAATACTATATCTGAGCCTTTGTGAATTTAAAAATGATAGTTTACCCAAATAAATATTTCTGGTTTATTCAATTAAACAATGTCATTCTGCCTAAAATCTTCCTTTGTGCCCTTGTGTGACAATTCATGACTTTTCATTCTCAGCTGAATCATTTCTTTAATAACAGGAAGTGCAGAGTGGCTCAGATATCCAGTGACTCTGCGTGTGTGAACTGTGATGGATGCCAGCATATGCTCAGCTAATCCATGAAAAAGACACGCTGAGCATATGTAGGCTCCATCTAACGGCAGGGACTAGATTAGACACATAATCCTCAAGCCAAGCTCCATCACACGTCAGATATTATGACCAACAGGCAGAAGAACCATACTCACTTCTGCTCAGCATCCAGAGCATCCAAATGGCTGGGAGACTCTAGTCCAAGACCTGTGGGGAGGAGACACAGGTGAGAAAACCCACACAAGTTGTTAATAATACAGCAGATCTTAACTGTAGCCTGAAGATCACTGCTCACATTCCAAAGGCTATGACCAGTCACACACCCACACACTGTATGGCACGCTTAAACATTCCTCTCAACCAACCAAATGCATTGTTAGTAGCACTTGATTTCATTACTAGTGAGCAATTGCATCCAACTAGTTTGCTTTACAATTATTGCTAATTTTTTATTAGATAATTGTAACAATATATGAGACACAAATCTAATTACTAGCAACACTTTTCATCTTACTAGTTAGTTGTTTTTTTTATTACACATCTAATGACTTATTACATAAATAACTAAAAATGATAATTAAGTTGATGATTTATAAAGCTGCCAATCCTACACACTCTTGGGTAAAATATTTTACGTTTTAGCAAATTGTGGCAAATTTAAAAAAAATATATATATAATTTATGCAATCAGCTTACACCTCACTGAAGGTTAAGTTTATAGGGTGAATGCTTTCTAAATAATAAAAACATTGCACAAATCACATTGAACTAATTCATTCAAATCACCACCTGTTACATTTTCTAATGAGGTGACATTGGCCATTCTGACTAGAAACAAGTGTCTATTCATTTAACACTATGACAACTGGAATTGATACTAATAACTTCTTCAGAAAAGTTAGTTTACTAAAGAGCAAGTAGCATTAATAAAATAAGACATTATTAAACATGACGTTTTTTTTTTTTTAACTGCTCACTATCAAAAATAAGTGAAAGCAACATAACAGACAGATAAAAGTATAAAAGGCTTGCCATACATAACTCACTGGCGTTAAAGTTTTTACAGGAAAAACGAATGCATGTTTTCCAAGCTAACCTGCATCAGAAGAAGCATCAGAGGCGAAGGAAGGGATCTTCAGGAGGGGCAAGGTTTTCTTCCGCTTCGGTGTCTCACATTGACTACATCAAAACGACACAG
Organism: Cyprinus carpio; assembly: GCF_018340385.1. Lineage (NCBI taxonomy): Eukaryota > Metazoa > Chordata > Actinopteri > Cypriniformes > Cyprinidae > Cyprinus > Cyprinus carpio. The sequence continues at coordinate 12,156,307 of NC_056609.1, read as the reverse complement.
AAAGAATTTAGAAACTGAAATGTATTGCACTTTATAATAGCATTATATAAACGGTTTAATTATTACAGAAATACACCAGGCACTGATAACGAGAGTAGTAAAAAGTCACTAAGTTAATCAGCCTCAGAACAATTCCAGGAAGTAGGTTAACTGCTAGCTCTGTGGTTGTTTACTTTTTTACTCGTGCTACCAAAAAATAGCCCAGCTTCACTCACCCTCCAAGAACAGCGAGATTATTCATGTTTAGAGCCAGGTTGGTCACAGGAGACAGCACTGCCATGGGTCCGGGGGAGGCCAGGTTCACGCAGGGGGAGCCCCTCGCCCCGATCCCCGGGAAGGACAGCAGCTGAGGTCTGAGGACTGCATCGGGCCCGGCGCTGAACGGATCGTGTACAGGGCTGATGTCGCCTGGAGCAATATCAAAATCCATCTCTGAAGGGACGCGGATCGTCGGATGGTTGATGAAAATAAGATCCAGGCGCGATTAAGACGACAAAGGGCTAAGCAAAGTTAGCAAGCGCACAGCAACCCGGATAGGGGCTTAAATTGATCTTATTTAGGTTTGAGAAAACAACTTGCAGAATTCTGCATACTAATTACGCCAGATTACACAATACACTATAAAAAGGGGGGGTTTAAAAATCCATCTTCTTTGAACTTTGTTGTCAGAGAGCTGCCGACTAGATCGCACTCTCTCTGACCTTTCCAAACTCTGCTGAGGAAGAAAGTGCTGAATGTAGCTCTTATTTATGTTCAAAACATGCAGTCCACAAGCGGCAATCGGAGTAGCCAATGAGCATCGCCGTTACATCTGATTCAACCAATCACATGCGCTTCCTCTTTTTCCCGCACCTTCTCTGATGAGATGGTGGGCGGGCCAAAGAATGACAGACAAATCTAATGTCCAATGAACATTAAGGTAACAACAGCGCGTCTATAAACTCACCCAATGGCTTTTATGTTTAAATAAACTGGGCGGGATATAAATGTATAGAGGAAAGATTTTCCCGCGGAACAGTTCAAGCTGAAGCTTGGAAACGCCTTCAGTTGCAAGAAAACCAATCAAATGCCAACGTCCTGGCGCGGAACGTACCACTCTAATCTCACGGACAAAGAAGTAAATATATATTTGTTTAATACAAAACAAACGTTTGTAAAACGTCTGTTTTGGTATATGTTTGTACGGGTAGTTCTCTGCAGTTTATTTATTTAACTTAAAGGTAGTTGAAATTGAGTAATTTCAGCAATTATTTGACGTTATCATCCATATAAATAATTTTAAACTATTTTAAAATCATTTTTAAAGTATGCTTCAAGTTTATCATACATCCAGTTAACATTACCTCATATTAATTTAGAGAGAAAGCTGGTGACGTCAAAAAGATTTAAAAATATGAAAATTAAAAACAAAAAGGATATACAGTTTCCCTTTTAAATGTACATTTTAACCTGAAAAAAAGCAGAAAAATAAAAAGTTTCCCAGGTTACCCTGCAAGTATGTCAACTACTTTCATATTAAACTAGCCACAGATGCCAAAAAAAAGGCTGTGAGTGTTTAAATTAGCCTAAAGATAAGAGATAATCCAAATGTTAATGATTAAAATTCTCAGCTTTTTGCTGACCTGGCTAAATTAACCTAGTTTCCATTTAATGACAAATAGTACCGGATAGACAGGGACACAGATTTGGCAAAACAAAAAGGGCTGACTGTGAACACAGAAATCTATTATTGAATATATGAATATTGTGGCCCATTACTTTACCAAACTATGAATATGCTTCTCAGAACAAGTACGTTGCTATGAATGTTAAGGTAATTACATTAACTAAAAGCACAACTGTTTTTGTTGCCAATTGTGTGTATGTTGGGGTAAAGTGACACTTTAGCTTTATGCTACAAGTGGGCTTTATCAGAGTGTTTCACATAAATTATAATGAGGCTGTGTGAGAAATATAGGCATAAATTCTTTCCCTGACCTATAGATCTTTGTGTTGAGGATATATATTGAAGTTGGACAACACATAGGTAATAAGAGATAAAACATACAGTCACTTACCATTCAGTGCACGCCCAAAAAAATACAATATCTCACTTCTCACATGCATCACAAACTACGCCATGGCCCTCCAGACAGTAGATATAGCCTTATGATTGCTTGAGGAGATTACTGGGATATACAGACACTTTCCAAGACAAGCCCTTCACTTCACACTAGGGCTCTTTACAATAAAGTTCACACTATAGGCAAGACTCCAATATGAATTTAATGCAAACTGTGGTATTATACTGTGGTATTTATTTTGGAGATCTTTCTTTGAACATTTGGTAAGGATGAACCGTGACAGCCTTATTAGAAAGACAAAACAAACTGACTGTTTCTGTTAGTCTTGATAACCTCCCAGTCACCCTCCTCTGCTTCTGCAAAATCCCTCCAATTCTAGCACAATGGGACTGTGGGAATAGGATGGGAAAGCTCATTGATTTGTTTTATGTGCATGTAATTTAGTCATTTTAGTGGATTTTTTTTCTTTTTCTTTTTTTTTTTACATTCTTCTGTTATATATATATATACTGAGTAGAGACAGGTACAACCAGAATCATTGTCATACTAAAAGGGATGTTATAAAAAGAGTTTTAACCAAAAGAATTATATCATTCTAAAGTCTTTTTTTTTTTTAGATACACAGATTAATTCTATTATTTATGTTTTGTGTTTGTGTGTTCTGAATGTGCATTTGTTTCACAAATCTGTAGTATACTGTTAAAAAGTTTGGGGTCAGTGTCTTCTTTTGTTTGTTTTTAATGAAATTGATACTTTTATTCAGCAAGGATGAATCAACTGATCAAAATGACATAATGCAAGAAAAGATTTCAATTTAAAATAAAAGGCTGTTCTTTTGAACTTTTTATTCAACAAAGAATCCAGAAAAAAAAAAAATTTCACAGTTTCCACAAAAATATTAAACACTGTTTTCAACACTTACTTTCAACTGCTCACACACATTTTCAAAATGTTGCAAATCCAAGAATTGCACACACTAAATGCAAAATGCCTGGCATCTCTTACAAAATGAAGCACTCCATTCAAAATATCACAAACACATCTCAAAAGCAAACATTTGCAAACACCTTTGCCATAATATGAATTCTTGTTAGATTTTTGTATGTGACAGAGAATCGTGTGTTTTGTGTTTTGCAAAAAGTGTTTTATGAAATTGAAAACTGAGTCAGAGGCCGAGAATTAGTTTACTGTATGGTTTTGCAGAATTGGTGTGTGGTTCTGCTGTTTGAGTGTCAGGATTCAGAAATTGTGTGGCAAGTAAAGATTTTGTGTGTAAGCAGTTGAAACTGTAATAGTAAGCACCAAATCAGCATATTAGAATGTTTTCTGAAAGATTAATACTGGAGTAATGACTGCTGAAAAATTCAGTTTAGCATTACAGGAATAAATTACATTTTAAAATATAACAACAGAAATTATTTTAACCAAGAGTATAAGAGACTTCCTTCCACAACATGAAAAAAATCTGACCCACAACCTTTGAACAGTAGTGTATATTTTGAGTTGATAAGTAAGTTTTAAATGAAAACAAACAAGCACTACACAACTCCCTATAACAGAAGACTTAAAAAGCATTTCATGAAATCTTACAATGAGATCATGTTTGGTTTAATGACTAAACAAAGACTAAATGTCTGTCTTCACCTATGCTAGTCTGATCACATGTAGCATATTACTAAAAAATAGCATATTAGATTTATAGGGCCAATTATAACAATTATTAAAATCTCAAAATGCACAATAAATTCATACTAAACAACAGCAGGAAAAGTCTCGTGTCAAACTGGATGAACAGGCTTGTACTCTCAGAGAACATGTCCAGACAGTTTTACTATGAACTGACGTTTGCTAACAGTTAACACCTGCTGTGCGGATTCACGAAAGGACATGTGCTTTCTCAGGGCGGGAGAGATCAGCCTTACTTAAGACACAATTGTACCAGCACTGATATAACCTGTAAATTTAGATTTTTCAAACTGTCTATGGCTCTGTGAAATAATTCACACACAACTTGATATATTGTTAGTACAGGAAAGAACAAATGTGCACTGCTCAGTTAAATTTGTTCTACGTGGTATACATAAAAATGCAGATAAAGGAATCCTGATTATATATTTCTCATAATATTTAAGGGCCTACACTAATCTCTGAATGAAGTGCTAAACTGGTGGTCCCGACACAATAGCTTATGAATGCACTGAGCAAGTGCGTTGACCCATTAAAAATGTCTGTTGCTTTAATGAACTTCCTGGATAAAGAGTAAAGCGGGAACTCATTCACAAAGGAAGACAGTGCTCTATTCCTGATCCACAGCCTTTCAAATCAGAGTCACATCTAGAAATGGTATATATAGAATGAAGTATGACACCATCCTTTTGAAACCCCTAAAATGTCAGCTTTTGTCTGTGTGAAAGTGAATGTTCACATCCATGTGATGTGACAGGTGGTCTGGCCTAAACGCTTCACATTTGAGGCTTCTGCCTCAGTGAATGACTGAGTGTGAATGTAAGCATTTGCATAGCTCTAATGTGGAGAGTGTATTGCTCTGTCATTAATGTCCTCTTCAGTTAAACCTGCCTCATTACCACCCTGAGCCATCAGGAAAACCCCAAAGCCCCACGGTGCAAAGGGTCGTGCATTAACACATGCATTGGGGAAGAACTGAATGCACTAAACCCCTCACCTGCCTCTCACACACACCTCACTTACTGAAGATGTAAGAAATGTGACTGTGGTACTTAAGTGATCTTTGGTAACAATCTGAAAGTCAAATAGCTGTTGACGGGGTGTAGATTATGCAGGGGCCGCGGGGGACGTGTCCCCCCGACTTTTAATATCGCGTAAATTCGCCCCCCACACTTTTTCAGGCAAGTGTGTTCGCGAAGAGGTTTTCAAGAGCTGGTGTGAATAAATATAGATTTAAACTCAAAGAGACAGGATAGTCTGTGCAAGACCTGTTATTTTATTCGGACCCAGAATAAGGCGAGATGAACATCACAGAGCACTAAACACTCATGCAGTGTGTGTTTCATTCACACTCGAAGCCGGAGAGCATTCTCACACAGAAATTCATAAAAATAAATTCCTAATATGTACAAAAGCGTCCAGCTATTGCTGTATGAAAACAGTTGTTTTCACAGAAAAACAGAAATGTTTGGAAACATGAAGACAAACATACATAGCAAAACTCTGGCAATTTGATAATACCTAGAATATCAAAGTCAACTGCGGGTGGCAGATCTTTTTCCTATTTAGCGCCTAAACTTTGAAATAACCTACCTAACATTGTTCAGGAGGCAGACACACTCTTGCAGTTTAAATCTAGATTAAAGACCCATCTCTTTAACCTGGCTTACACATAACACACTAATACACTTCTAATATCCAAATCCGTTAAAGGATTTTTAGGCTGCATTAATTAGGTAAACCGGAACCGGGAACACTTCCCATAACACCCGATGTACTTGCTACATCATTAGAAGAATGGCATCTACGCTAATATTAGTCTGTTTCTCTCTTATTCCGAGGTCACCATAGCCACCAGTTCCAGTCTGTATCCAAGTCAGAGGGTCACTGCAGTCACCCAGATCCAGTACGTATCCAGACCAGATGGTGGATCAGCATCTAGAAAGGACCTCTACAGCCCTGGAAGACAGCGGAGACCAGGACAACTAGAGCCACAGAGACAGATCCCCTGTAAAGACCTTGTCCCAGACGACCACCGGGACAAGACCATAGGAAACAGATGAGTCCTCTGCACAATCTGACTTTGCTGCAGCTTGGAACTGAACTGCTGGTTTCGTCTGGCTAGAGGAGAACTGACCCCCGACTGAACCTGGTTTCTCCCAAGGTTTTTTCTCCATTCTGTCACCGATGGAGTTTTGGTTCCTTGCCGCTGTTGCCTCTGGCTTGCTTAGTTGGGGACACTTCATTTACAGCAATATCATTGACTTGATTGCAAATGATTGCACAGATACTATTTAAACTGAGCTGAATGATGACATCACTGAATTCAATGATGAACTGCCTTTAACTGTCATTTTGCATTATTGACACACTGTTTTCCTAATTAATGTTGTTCAGTTGCTTTGACACAATCTATTTTACATAAATCGACAAATAAATTAAATGTAACTACACTTTAATCTACTTGACTTGACATACGATTGCTACAATATGGTTTATTTGTATTTTTCAAGTAATCTCCAGGTAATAAATAAAGTAGGCTATATGAACAATGCACTGCTAATTAACATTACATTTATTACAGTATAGAACAATTCTGCCTTATTATGTCATAAAACGTGTTTGTAGTAACCTATATAAACATTAGAAATCATTATTATTGATTATTGTCCAGCAGTTATCTGATTTCTAAGCCAATTAAAAGCTAGAAATTAGAGGGAAAATAAAGTGGCCATGCACTACAGTCAAAAGTTATTGAACAGTAAAATTGTTAATGTTTTTTAAGGAAGTCTCTTCTGTTCACCAAGCCTGCATTTATTTGATCCAAAGTACAGCAAAACAGTAACATTTTGAACTATTTTTACTATTTATTAAATAAAAATTATACTGACTCTTAGCTTTTGAATGGTATGGTGTATATTACAAAAGCTTTTTATTTCACATAAATGCTGATCTTTGGATCCTTCTGTTAATCAAAGAATCCTGAAAAAAAAATGTACTCAACTGTTAAATATTGATGATAATAATAATAATTAAAAAAGGTTTCTTGAGCAGCAGATCAGCATATTAGAATGATTTCTGAAGGATGTGACACTGAAGACTGGAGTAATGATGCTGAAAATTCAGCTTTGATCACAGTAATAAATTACATTTTAACAGATATTCAAATAAAAAGCATTTATTTATTTAAGCAGTTATTTTAAATAGTAAAAATATTTCACAGTACTACTTTTGCTGTACTTTGGATCAAATAAATTGAGGCTTGGTGAGCTAATGAGACTTCTTTAAAAACTTTAGTTTTTAAACTTTAAGTTTAAAAACTTATTAAACAGTAAAAAAAATGGTGAAATGCATTACATCTATGCAGTACATATAAGAACACTTAAGCAGGCTAGTTATTACAGTAAGGATTTACTTATAAACTTCCATTTGATCTGAATGTAATGTTTTCAACACTTAATTGCAATTAAAAGAAACTGTATTATACTTTGAATTTATATTGAATGCAATAGCTGAACTTTAGAGTTCTTTTTTGACTGACTTATAGGACTTTAGAACATATATATAATTTGATATTTACTTCTATTTTCTCTGAAATAAAGTGCACTGCTTAATGAACTGACAAGCTTTAATGGCAAACAAAAATATTTAATTTCATTTAAATCTGAATGTCATGTATTTAAGTATATTTATTTTAAATTGTGAAGTTGCAATTTAGTGCATTTAAGATAAAATGTAGTACTGAATAAAACACTTCAGTTGAAATGATAATTAATTGCTTTAAATGTGCTTTACTCAAGTGTTTCCTCTTTAAAGCATGACAAACATAAACATATGATTTAAAATCTACTTTAAAGTAAAACTTTTGATTTGACATTATTCTAAAGTGAAATTTTTAGTCTACCTAAAACATAATAATGAAAATGTACTTTCTATGAGTGCCATTTTACTTTATTAATATTATATTATCTGCAAGTAGTTTTTTTAATATACTTTTAAGAGTTGAAGTATACATTACAAATGCACATTCAATACAATTAAGTGCACATCTTTTTCACAGAAACACAGATTTCTCAGTCTTGTCCATCCGTATGGACATAATGACAGAATGAAGTGACCACTGCTGACCACTGCTTTCAGGTCAGCATGAAAGAGAGGCACTGAGACAGAGAGAGGGGGAGAGTGAGACGGGCAAGAACATCTGCCCACTGAGTCTCCTGGGAACAGATGGGCCTGCAAGGAGAAAATAACTCAGCCTTAGGCCGGCTTTCTGGAGGGAATACAAAAAAAGCAGGGACAAAAGAGAGAAGGGGGAGGAGAGCGTCGAAAAAAGGAGAGTTGGGGGTTTGTTGGGAGGGAGGCGTGGAGGCCAACGGGTTCCAACAGACCTGAGACGGAAAGGAGACGACAAGGCTAGAAAGAGGAAGAGAGAGAGCTGATAGAAGGAGAGAGACTGAGGGCCTATACAGCTGATCAAAGACAGTGACAGCTGGAGATTAACACACAGGACGGAGCAGTAGAATGTGAGGAGGGTTCAATGGGGACACGGCTGATCAATGTGAAACATGAAATGTTTATGATGATATTAAAAAGATTGATCTATTGATCTGATGATAATATATCAAACATGGTCAGATTCAAAATTATCCACATGATTTGTCAGGCTTTCAAAATTAATTTTGAACATTTTGTAATTTTAAAATGCAGAAAAGTTGATCATTACTCATTATCAAAATTAAAGGAATGGTTCACCCAAAAATGGACATTTTGTCATCATTTACTCACCCTAATGTTGTTCCACACATGTATATGTTTCTTTCTTTTCTTATGAACACAAAAGAAGATATTTTGAAGAATTTTGGTGATCCAAACCACCATGTGGTACCCATTGACTTCCATAGGGAAAGAAATACTGTGGAAGTCAATGGTGACCAACAGCTGTTTGATTACCAGAATTCTTCAAAATATCTGATCAAAATATAGAATGAAACTCATACAGGTTTGGAATGACATAAGGGTGAGTAAATGATGGCAAAATATTCATTTTTGGGTGAACTATCCCCATAGCAATTAAAAACAGCACAACTTTTAACAGCTTTATTTGAATCAGTAAACCATATTATGGGAAGCAGTTTTATTCATTAAAGACTTAAATACTTCCTTATCAAACCCCCAGTCAGCTTGTGATGCTGCCTTCAGCCACTTTGTAAAGACACACAGAGCTCTTCAGTGGGGGTCCTGTGACGCATATTGATGGTCTATAAACACTGATTGTCCTCATTTAAAATGCAGTGAGTAGCCGTAGAGCAGTAAAATGGGACATTTGCAAATACTCAACACAGCCCAGTCGAAAGCAGTCTGTAATTGTGTGTGAAGTGGACCATCAGCAGTGTTAATACAGCTCTGTGTTTGCACAGGAATGTTTAATGCACCGATTTGCAAATTGCCTCTGTGTGTTATACTGAGCTCAGCAGCTTTTATCCAGTCATTAATAATCCATATCCCACCTGCTGATCAATATTTCATTATGCTTGTCCTATGATGCTGGACTTTAACTGCTCTGAACAGTTGTATTAGACATAATGTCCCATATTTAAATGAGAACAATGGTACTATTACTAGAGAGTAAAATATTAAAGTATGTTGTTCATTGTATGTATAATACATGGTTTATTGTATAATAATATTTAACAAGTTCACATTTGATAGTAAAGTGAAGATCTGTTCACATACGCTTGCAGTGAATGACATGATTAAATGAACAGGCTCCTCTTGATCCTCAGTGTTACTAGCTAAAACTTTAAGAAAAAAGTATTTTCTTTAATTGAAACAAAGCTTAAATCAAATCAAATCTAAATCTTAGATAAAGAAAAACCTTAAACTTTACATTTTGCATTGGCAATTAACAGAAATAAAATATGTTTCAGTTTAAGGAACAAAAACTGAACTAAAGTGAAACTAAAACTAAATAGAAATACTTTAGCACATAAAAAATTTACTAAAATGTAAACTAAAATTAAAATGAAAACTAAAAATCTAAAAAATAAAAGCTAATTAAAAATATTAATACATTTTACAGTAAAAAGCTATTAGTGCATAAAGTGATCTGTCTGTAAATTCTATTTAAGATCTACACTCCTCAGGGGCCTTGATGAGTGTTGATGAGAACAGAATAACCACCCAGGAAGAGCAAAGGTGTGGCAGTTTTGTGGTGAAATAGTTTCAGTAAACATCCTTTAAAATGAAATTACAGTGAACTTTCAGTTATCTAGTTTAGTTATCTAGCATAAACAACAATAGTCTTTCACAATTATCTACCTTAACACCTTGGCTGCTGCTTCAGTTTCTGAAGTGAAATTTGAATAAGTCAGTTTGAATAAGAAAGCACTATATCTACGAAATCTTATGACAATCATCTCAGGAGAAAAATCACAATAACTCAATCATGACAAGAGAAAACCTCTGAACATGTTGCATAGATCCTGCCAAAATAAATTCAGTTCTTTCAGCCTGTTCTGTCCCAGCAGCACTCAGAAATCAGTGAGCCGTGTCAAACAAACATATAATTGCTAGAAGGGAGAATTGTTTGTTTGTTTTAGAAGTGACAGCAGGCTGAATACTGACTAGAATTCATCTAAATGTGATGTTGTGGGGTATGTTTGGGGAATAACAGAAAGATAGAAAATGAACATACTCCAGTGTTTGAACATGCACACACACAACAAGCTGTTGTCATCCTGATCATCTGGTCTTATCTATCAGTGACTATGTTTACATGGACATCAGTTATCTAATTATTTACCTTATTCTGAATGAGACAATATTATGAGTTGCTTTTAGAATATTCCTTTCATGTTCCCATTTTACATGTTATAGTACATAGATCAATTAATGGCACACGTCATTACATCCCCACCTGACGCCATCCAATGTCTCCTCCAGAATTTCACATATAAACATATAGTTCGTCTTCGTTATGATGCCATATACAGTTTTGGGTGTTTCATTTTTAATTTACTGAAAGCTTCAAGTGCAGTTCATTATTTGTTATGCTATACGTGCAAGCAGACGACGATGCTGTTGAAGTCATGCTCTTTTCAAACTCAACCGTGGAAGAGCACAGATGGAGGAGTCCCCCCCCCCCAGACTATTACCCACTAGTCCTGGTAGGTTTAGGGTTAGGTGTTGAGAAGGAGTTAGGACTAGGCAATCAAGTAGCGGCTTCAACAAGAGGAGTAATAATTTGGAGGGAGTCAACGATCGGCCCAACACCTTTTGACCTGTAAATCACTGCTGCTTGCTGCTTCGCAAGAACATAGACAAGTAAAGTAACTCCGGAGAAATCTGTTCACAATCCTATAAACATGCTCGCCGAGCAAAACTTTGCGATGAATCTTCACTCCACAGGCTGTATTAAGTGTTCTCCTGACTGCTTTGGGTTTGTCTCAAGTCCCATTAGATTACATGGAGAGGGTGAGGTTTCCAGACACATGTGGGTGATGTGAAACATTTTGGCTTTACTTTTCATGACTTTGTGCGGCACACTTGATGCTGTCAGCCATTTTTCTCAATGCGTAAATGAGAGAAGAGTGGCTTTAATACTAATGTTGTCCACAAGACGGAGCCACAGGATAATATTCAAAGTCTATTCTTTTTCCATCTATTAGAATGGCTGCATTTTGAATGGCTGTCTCTATTGCAACTACTGTGTAATTTTTATTAGCTGTTTCACCAAACTTATTAAATTTAATAATAAACTATTGATTTACTGTAATATTTTGAAATACGCATGGCAACTGTGTCACCTAATCATCCATATGAGCCTTTGGTGCTTAAACATTAATGACTGTCCTCATATTGATCAAATAAAGGCAATGTGAATGTTCTAGTAATTGTCTCTAATAAGTTAATATTTTATATATATATATATATATATATATATATATATATATATATATATATATATATATATATATATATATATATATATATATATAGAGGCTATAACAGCAAGTGGGCTACCAGTTGTGGGACATGTTTCAATCTTTCCCATGTCTCAAGATCCAGTTAGCTATGTGCAATTGCTTATTCATTTCTTTCATTGGTCACAGGATTAATATGTTTTTACGGGATAAAATTCTTGAGCTAATGAACCAGCCAGTGAAAATAATGTGGGAACAGCGTCATCTACCTGTGGTAAGTTGATATAACCCTAAATGAAGGCCTACTTCTAGAGTTGGTCTGTCTTTTTATATAATGATTTATTGCAGATATACAACTATTTGACCACCATGACAAACCCTGAAAGTGATTTTAAAACTGTAGGACGATATTAAACAATTAAAATCTAATATCGAGGAATGTAAAATTGAATCTTAAAATATTTAGAAGATTTAGAACTTCTGTTTTATTTTTAAAATACCAAAAACTCTAAAATGTTTTCACAAAATTACAGGTAAATAAATTTTCATATGTGGATTACCCAGCAGTAAATATTCAAGCACTGACATCAGTGCTGGCAAAGTAAACCATAATGACACCTGGTGTTTGTAAAATATATTGCAGCAATAGACAACATTGCTGAGGCTGACATCTATAGGGCGTTCTGATAATTTTCCTTGTCTGTGATTTGACAGTAATTTCAGGGATGGGTGAGCTAAATTACGACTTTAAATCTACTGATACGGTGTACTGAGGTTAGCTGGTGTGATTAACAACTTTCTCTCACTCTCATAATTTGGCATATGTTTTATTCTGTACGTTGAACTTAATCGAATTTATTTTAACTGAGCACTGCGTTAGTGTCCTCATTACCGCTTTGGGTCAGTCACGTAACTATAGGCTATTGGCTTTTACCCGTATTATTAAAGTATTGACCTTATACTTTAGTTTAGATTAGTACTGTCGGGTTTAGCATTGTAGGGACCCCCAGGGGACCTCGTGAAGCTGGAATAGTGCAGCCTCTCCAAGGTGGGTGGGAGGCAGGGGGCGCTCTAGGTCGACTTTTTTCTTTTTATTAATTACTGTTTCCAAAAAAGTCTCGCATACACTCTTTACTCTTCACATTATTAATGTCACATATAACCAGTTGCCTTGGTATACCAGGGTACAATGTAAATATTATGGTATATTAATTACAGTATCATGCTGCCACACATCAGTATTATTTTTGTGAGGGGTATTAACATAATCTAGCTTTTTTATATACAGTGTCTCTAGTAATGTTATTATACTTCGTTCAAAAACATCATTTTAGTTTAACAGAAGACACAATTATTCAATTGAGTTCAACATAATTTATAAATAATATCAGTATTGCTGACTTATCAATTTATGGTCCTTTAGTTAAAAGTTTAAACTTGACTAATAAAGTCATCTGTGCCTAATCTAATGAAAAACGTTCTCAGCTAATTTGACATACACTGTGTTGACTAGAAAAGACAGCTAAAGTGAGCATTAAACAACATTGGTTTGGAGAGATTTTGACCCATTCCTCCTTACAACATTAGTTGTCAATTTCCATGTACTGCTCTCTACATCTAAAAATGTTGTATATCATTTTTGTGTGTGTGTGTGTGTGTGTGTGTGTGTGTGTGTGTGTGTGTGTGTGTGTGTGTGTGTGTGTGTGTGTGTGTCTGTGTGTGTGTGTGTGTGTGTGTGTGTGTGTGTGTGTGTGTGTTTTTACTTTTCTTCCATGCACATCAATATTCTTCAGTGTTTGCCTGATAACTGACTATGAATAACCTAACCAAAGCAAGAGAGACCTGTATGTTACCTTGAGCATCCTGCTGGGTAGAGTGACAGTGGATCTTCTCTCATGTCTGCACTGGTGGATTCAAGTTACAAATCTAGCAGCATCTGGAGATTACAGATTTTACATTGTGGAATATAAATGGTTATTATCATGAATTTTAACCATGAATGAAAAACAGAATTCATTCATTCAAATGAGGTTTGTGTCAGCATTTCTGCATTAATGAAAAAACAAATTATAAAACATGCTGTTTCAGTTGATGAATTTGACTGTCTTTATATTAGTGGTGGAGATTTTTCAGTGACTCTTTCTAGAAATTACATCATTATGCCAGTGACAAGTGACTGTCTTTATGAATTATTCTTTGAATCCTTCATTCAACTTATTTATTCAAAAACACTGATTTGTTCAGGAATGAAACAAGTGACTGTTTTAATGAGTTAGTCATTAGATCATTTACACAATACGTGTTAATTTTTTGTTGAAAGATTGATTTGTTGCAATGTCCATTTCCCATTGTGCAATATTTTACAAAAAAGTTATTTTCAAAAGTCTGAGGTCAGTATGAATTTTTTAAACAGCAAAAATGACAGTAAAGATTTGAATTTGATTTATTTGACTTCATTGTTCATGTGCAATTATCATAGAGATTAAAATGTGCCCCCTCTTCATACATGATGCAATTTGTGCTACTTAGACATTTTTCATGTTGCATATTGCTAAGCAACATTAATTAATATGATATATTTTGAAATATTTTCTAAAATAATTGTACATATTTGTTTTACCACAACTACATATTTCCTACGACTACTTCAGAAGAAAATGGCATATGTTAGCCCTCATTTCGCTGCCACTAGAGGGCAATAAAAAGTCTGTGTCTGAAGACCACCACAATGAGCACTGAGGAACACAGTCAGCAATTATACAATAAGCTGTAACACACAAACCTTCTCCACCTTCCCCAGACCGCTTGTGTGTCATTGTGTGGGTGATCTCCATGGTTACAGGCCTTTGATCTCGTCCTCTTATGAGAGACACTAGTGAAAAACAGCATTCACATAGTGGCTTTGTTCCTCTGCATCAAGAACAGGTTGGCTGCAAGTACAGGCTAAACAAAACTGATTTAATCTGTGTAGGGAAGCAGTTGTGGATGTGTGTTTGCTAGCAACCAGACTAAGAGATGTGTACAGACTAACAGAGATTTTACAAGACAAGCATGAGCAATGATTTCTTTGATGGCTGCTTGATGAACATTGCATTAGAGATGAACTGTAATATAATAAATAACAATAATAATAATAAAAAAAAACACCTTGCTACATCCACACTCAGTTAAAAAATGATACAGTCAAATAAGATACTTTAATTTGTGTGAACGGAATTTTCACTATAGGAAAAATTGCTTACACTGAGCTATAATATTTGTATCTATTAAGTTTATAGGTTTAAAAGTTACATAAAGGAAATGTTAGATTTCAGTTGATATTTTTTTTATTTTCTCTTTTCAGATTAAAATAACAATAAACAATTTTTGCAATTTAAATATATACATATATATATATATATATATATATATATATAATATATATATAGGTGCTGGTCATATAATTAGAATATCATCAAAAAGTTGATTTATTTCACTAATTCCAATCAAAAAGTGAAACTTGTATATTATATTCATTCATTACACACAGACTCATATATTTCAAATGTTTATTTCTTTTAATTTTGATGATTATAACTGACAACTAAGGAAAATTCCAAATTCAGTATCTCAGAAAATTTGAATATTGTGAAAAGGTTCAATATTGAAGACACCTGGTGCCACACTCTAATCAGCTAATTAATTCAAAACACCTGCAAAGGCCTTAAAATGGTCTCTCAGTCTACAGGTCCTTCTCAAAAAATTAGCATATTGTGATAAAAGTTCATTATTTTCCATAATGTAATGATAAAAATTAAACTTTCATATATTTTAGATTCATTGCACACCAACTGAAATATTTCAGGTCTTTTATTGTTTTAATACTGATGATTTTGACATACAGCTCATGAAAACCCAAAATTCCCTATCTCAAACAATTAGCATATCATGAAAAGGTTCTCTAAACGAGCTATTAACCTAATCATCTGAATCAACTAATTAACTCTAAACACCTGCAAAAGATTCCTGAGGCTTTTAAAAACTCCCAGCCTGGTTCATTACTCAAAACCGCAATCATGGGTAAGACTGCCGACCTGACTGCTGTCCAGAAGGCCATCATTGACACCCTCAAGCGAGAGGGTAAGACACAGAAAGAAATTTCTGAACGAATAGGCTGTTCCCAGAGTGCTGTATCAAGGCACCTCAGTGGGAAGTCTGTGGGAAGGAAAAAGTGTGGCAAAATACACAATCATGGGGAAGACTCCTGACTTGACAGTTGTCCAAAAGACGACCATTGATACCTTGCACCTTACCTTGTGGGGGAGATTCACAAAGAGTGGACTGCAGCTGGAGTCAGTGCTTCAAGAACCACTACACAAAGACGTATGCAAGACATGGGTTTCAGCTGTCACATTCCTTGTGTCAAGCCACTCTTGAACAACAGACAGCGTCAGAAGCGTCTCGCTTGGGCTAAAGACAAAAAGGACTGGACTGCTGCTGAGTGGTCCAAAGTTATGTTCTCTGATGAAAGTAAATTTTGCATTTCCTTTGGAAATCAGCGTCCCAGAGTCTGAAGGAAGAGAGGAGAGGCACACAAACCACGTTGCTTGAGGTCCAGTTGTAAAGTTTTCACAGTCAGTGATGGTTTGGGGGTGCCATGTCATCTGCTGGTGTTGGTCCACTGTGTTTTCTGAGGTCCAAGGTCAACACAGCCGTATACCAGGAAGTTTTAGAGCACTTCATGCTTCCTGCTGCTGACCAACTTTATGGAGATGCAGATTTCATTTTCAAACAGGACTTGGCACCTGCACACAGTGCCAAAGCTTCCAGTACTTGGTTTAAGGACCATGGTATCCCTGTGCTTAATTGGCCAGCAAACTCGCCTGACTTTAACCCCATAGAAAATCTGACTTTAACCCCATAGAAGGCCACTATAAGAGCAACCTGGGCTCTCATAACACCTGAGCAATGCCACAGACTGATCAACTCAATGCCACACCGAATTGCTGCAGTAATTCAGGCAAAAGGAGCCCCAACTATTGAGTGCTGTACATGCTCATACTTTTCATGTTCATACTTTTCAGTTGGCCAAGATTTCTAAAAATCCTTTCTTTGTATTGGTCTTAAGGAATATTCTAATTTTTTTACATACTGAATTTGGGATTTTCCTTAGTTGTCAGTTATAATCATCAAAATGAAAAGAAATAAACATTTGAAATATATCAGTCTGTGTGTAATGAATGAATATAATATACAAGTTTCACTTTTTTGAATGGAATTAGTGAAATAAATCAACTTTTTGATGATATTCTAATTATATGACCAGCACCTGTATATATATATATATATATATATATATATAGTACATGTGTATTTTTAAAAAAAAATTAAATAGCAAAACTGTTTTCAACACTAATAATAATAGGAAGAAATGTTTCTTGAGCAGCAAATCATCATACTAGAATGATTTCTGAAGGATTATGTGACACTGAAGACCGGAGTATTGGCTGCTTTGACATTACAGCAATAAATTATATTTTGAAATAGATTAAGATAGAAAACAGTTATTTTAAATTGCAATAATATTTCACAATATTGATGTGTTTACTGTATTTTTGATCAAATAAATGCAGCCTTGGTGAGGATAAGACTTAAAAACTTTTGAACAGTGGTGTGCATAATAAACATGACAAACATGTACTGTAAAATGTTTTTTTATCTTTTTGGGTAACCTAAATATGTGCTTGATATAAGAGTTTTATTTAAGTCAATAGTCAATTGAAGTTGAAATAGACCCGTGATAACATCTACTTAGCTAGGTTTTTACTCCCTAAGAACTAAATTATTTGTGGTGCTTTATAAAAAATAGTGCAATAAACTGCCCCAAAATGGTTCGTTGTTATTACGGCATGAGGTTGAGACATGTAGCTTTGCTCTAGATTGCATTGTGTGCAAAAAGGGCCAAGACTGTCTCTATAAAGTAGGGTTGTCTGAATCTCTATAGCAGGATGTTTAAAAAATACATCCATGACTTTTCTAAGTCCAGGGCTGATCACAGTAGTCAGGTATTCTGACACTGTTTACTCTCCTTTCTCTGTGACAGGAAGTGAAAACACTGATCAAATGTCAAAGTCCAACCCACCAATTCTCACCTCCATTAAAGGGTGTCACCTTGCATAACTTTCCCAAATACCCCCCTAAAATGCCTCATATAATTCCACTACCCACTCTAAAATACCACCGTAAACTCTCCCCTGCTCCTCAGGACCACCTGCGTGGGATTTGGAAACAGGCTATCGATAGATCACACATTCCATTATTGATTTATTGAGATTACACCAAACATCACATTCTGTCGCCACAATGTTCACCTCCAGTGAAAATTTCACACCGTGTATGTAGCCGAGTGTGACAGAGGCTGTGACATATGACAACATTAACTCTTGTATTGAAGGCTGTAATGGCCATAAACCAACAGACATTACCAGATCAGACTTACAAAACAAGAAATATAACAGATCAGAATAAAGGAAAATATTATATATATATATATATATATATATATATATATATATATATATATATATATATATATATATATATATATACACACACACATTTATTATGAAGGGTCTATTGTCTTTATCTAGAGTACACTTTGTTTTGGTTATAAAACATGAAACATTTATATTAATTATATAAGATGTTACTAAGCGTAATTAATTATTTTGGTTAATTGTGAATAGATGATGAGACTGTTTCTATGTACATACAAAATCAATTTAACAGATCACTAGATTTGTAATAGAACAGTCTGCAATGTCATTTCAGTGCCAAAAACAATTGATCAAAGGGTGACGGCAGCAATGGCATTGTAATGTTACAGATTTCAAATAAATGTGTTCCCTTTAAACTTTCATTTCATCAAAGAATCCTGAAAGTGATATATCAGTTCTGACAAAACTATTTAGCAGCATGGCTGTTTTGAATACTGATAGTAATAAGAAATGTTTCTTAAGCTGTAAATCATCATATTAAAATGATTTCTGAAAGATCATGTGACACTGAAGACTGAAGTGATGATGTGGAAAATACAGCTTTGCATGAAATAATCACTGAAATTAAAATAGTCTGCTAAACTTAGTATTTAAATATAATTAATGACATATTATTATAATATTCAAATCAGTTAAAGACACACAAATAAATCCTGCTCAACTGACATATTTGATATACAATGCAAATATTAATAATTATAAAGATAATGCACAATGAAAATAGTGTGTAAAAATGCAGAAAAATGAGGAGAATCTATATTTTCTTCACATGATTAAATTTTTATGGGGCAAAATGGTTCAAGTGTTTGACCCAAGGATCTGCTTTTGGTTTCTAAGCAATCACTTTTCCAAAAAAGCAATCAAGTCACGTTATTAGTCTTCAGTTCCGTCCATGTTCTATTGTTGCTCCTGATGAGCAGACAAGAATGAGACAAAGAGCTGGAAGGAAAATAGGACATTAGTTGCATGGCCTAAACGATCGTGACAACAGCCCGGTGTTTTTAAACCCTGCAGCCCTACAGAGAGCATCAAGCATCTGAAATGGCAATTGGTCCAGTTGAAAATGCTGGACCATCAAGTCAAGGTGGGGTCAAACTGTGTCAGACAGCCTGAATACACACGCAAAATATCACTCTCTCCAGGGACGAGACCTTTACTCACTGCACTGTCAAACTAACCTTTCTGCTATTTTTACACTACAAATATGAAATGAGAAATATACAATCTGCTTTATCTCAGATCTCATATCTCAGATCTTGTTAACAATATATCATCTACAAGATGTTGTAGAGAGATGACAATAAACCGTCATGACTGTGATGTGACTCACAATCATCTTGGCTTGGTACTTGGTTGAAATTGCTTGTGTTAAAGCAAAAAGTTATAAATCTCCTGAAAAGTATCTAATAAATGAAGAAAGGTGGAGCAAAATTTAAAATTAAAGCATCAAAAAAGTAGGTATAGTTCCACTTTTCATGTATATATGCAAACAAAATTTCATCATAGTTAAGATAAAGACAAAAGTGACAACCTGTAATCGAGTTATGACTGTTTGCTGGTGTAACCTAATATATTTGGTTGATTCAGAGATAAATCATATTTTTGAAATCATGTGACTTAAAAAAAATGACTCAATTTTGGATTAAGCATGTTTCAACATTTATTTCAGTGTACATCACAATTCAGCTGAAATGTGTATTGGAGCTAGACATACCTGGTCGTCCAGTTGAGCTGCTTGAAACAGTAATGGTAGATAGAGCAATTTGCCTTGTTTCTCCTTGATGACCCTGATGGTCCCATCGGAGTGAAAAGAGACGGTATATGGTCCATTCTGCAGTATTATGCGACTGCATTTGTACAGAAGTTATCTTGATGCCTATTGACTGAGGTGAGATAATCAGGGGAGATAATTGGTCAGTTTTCACCTCTGAGGTAATAATCTTAATGTCACTTGCTAAATAAAACACTAAGCATTACATCCCAACAATAAAACCAATAGCACTTTTTAGTAAAACAGAAACGTATTTAACAGTGAACTGAAACTGTATCATGTTGAACTCATAATGCAGTCTGGTAAAGCAGATGCACAACCGGTTAAGTCAAAAGAAAAGTGAGAAACTATAAGTGTAACATTTCAACAAAGTGTAAGATTTTTAATGTACATGTATTCAAAATAATCATTTTACTCTTAGCCAGAATCTGCAACATTAAAGATCAATCAAAATAACAAAACAGACTCAACTAGACAACTGTCTTCTGCACATCAGTTTTTTTTTTTTTTTTTTTTGTCCGAAAATAATTGGAATTGAAGGTTTGATGTGACAGCTCTGGGTGGTGTGTTGAGTTTCAGTTTTACAGAAAAAGGATGTTGTTGAAGGAGGAGCAGCCTGTACTTCACTATGACTATGAAAAGGACCACCAACACAAAAAAGCCCATCAGTGTATTCTCTGTCTGGCTCCAATACACAAACCAGCACTTATCCTTGATTTCGGTTGATGTCTGAGCCTAGCAACACATTCTGTCCTTGAAATCATAAACACATCATAAATGATACATTATAAAACCATGTTCTTCACGATTAACAGAACAAGCAGATCATAAGAAAATGAATGGGAATGAATGAATTAATGTGAATTAGCTAAAACGTAATTTGTTCTGAATTGCTATTAGATTGTTTTGGGAAGTATGGTGATGGGTGATTCAACAGAGTTTATAGTGAGTAATCACAATATAACATGAGTTGCATGGTGATGCACTGGAGTGGTGCTGATGAGAAATACAATAATGAATTCATCTTTTTAACCACAGAGAAGCGTGGAGGGAGATGTGTCATGATGTGGAGGCATTTTCAGCTGCTGCTGCAGTGAGCTGCTTCACTGTGAAAAGTCAGTTTTGCTTTGGAGTACAAGAGAATATTGCAGAATGACTTGCTTCCCACAACTGAAAAGTTATTATACGAGAAACGATTAGATGTTATTTTTCCACAAGAAAATGCTCTGGCCTATGTGGCAAAGACAACCAAGAAATGGCTTGAGAACAAATCCATCATGTTTTTGCCTGGTCTCACTTTTTTAATTGAAGCACACAGACAAGGCTTCTGTTAAAGCAATAAACAGAGGTCAAAAAGCTATCTCAATTTCTTTCTTTTGATAATAAAAAGAAAACCCCTTATAACTGTACATAATGGGCAAGCGTGCAAACACTGCTGTCCAGATGTGCTTGCTCTGGATTCAGACGTGAGGACTAAACAGTAATATGTAAACACCGCCTCGCGCGGCGTGATTCATTTCTTTCAAGACCGTTCAGAGAAACGTGTTAACAAACAAGGAAAACTTGGTCTATGTGGTCAGAAGCAGAGCTGCTCCGGGCGCAGAAGCGCGCTGTTTGCGCTGTTCATTAGACGCGTTGGTGTCAGGTGCGCTGCTGTAATTAGAAAACGCGCCGGTCAAAGGAAGAACTGTTTAACTGAGCTTTAGCAAGTCCTCTGCACTGAACTTGTCTTTTAGCAATGAGCGCGCAAAGTTTGCAGAGCTGACTATAATCCTCCCTTGAAAGAGCGCGTCTTTGTTCTAATGCAATGTTAGAAAGCAAATCACTTCCTTTAGTGAAGCCGCTGCTTTTCATCTGTGGCGTTTTATGTCCTAATTAAGAGCCAATGGGGACTCCCTCTTTACATAAGTGGTTTCCTCCCATCACTGGTCCTCAAAATCAGGCTTTGTTCAGACATGAATTATGCTCCAGGCACACAGAAATATCACCATGCTTCATTTTCACTCTAAATGCCAACATACGCGATAATGAGTTAAAAATGTTAAATTAGGCCTATTTTATGTTATTTCTAACGCAAGGACAGCTAATTCTGAAAAGCCGCAGATAATAATCAGATCATTATAAATGGATTTGTGGCGAGTTGGATAAACTTTAAATAAATTTTAAGTTAATGTAGTCAGCTGATTTCATATATATATTTGTTATTACTATTATTAAAGTTTCTTCTCTGAGACAGGCTGCTATGCACACTTCATTTCATAATTTCTGTATAGTCTACACAAGTAACAGTGTGTGCATCTCCGTTCTAATTATTCTTTAACCGATATCAAAAGGAGAAAGGGGCTGAATTTATTCAATTATAAATATTTAAGAGAAGCTTAGAAGTCACGAATCACGCTCTATTCAGTAGACTTCTGCAGTGGAAATTTACAAAAGATTAGCTGCTCATCGGAGTTACTATCCCGACACGAAGTAAAATCAGCGGGCTTCGCACTTAGAGTGAGAAAACTGAAGCCCGGGTGAGGCAAATCTCCTCTCCAATTTTCGGGGAACGCCAAAACTGACAAAAACACAATTGCCACAAGGTGCAATACACGCCAGCGCCTGATTGAGGGAGGAGAACTGATCAATGTGTTTACATGAACCACAGTAGAAGAGATCTCACTATCATACCTACTTTCATTTGACACCTCGAGACTGAAACTGGAAGTGAATTCTGACATTATCCACAACACGTAGGTGTGAGGCTACCGTTGTCTGCGCCGTAAAACATCTTTTCATCATTATGCCATAACAACATCTTAGTTTCAATCTAATTAACTTATCACAATCATTTCTGCCCGATTTAATGAGTTTCAACTCGTCTCGTTTTCTTAATCAGTAAACAACTTCAGAGTGGCTGATAAGTGCACTCATCTGCACTGCAAGCTGCATGGCACCATGCACAAGTTTTGAAATTTGATAAGAGTGTGTGGCCTAAATTACGAATTAGTTCACTAACCACGATTCAAAGATTTAGATGACAATCTGGAGTCTTAAAGACTGGCAACAGGCTTTCATAGAGATGTACGGGTCGAGTCGTAATGTGATTAGTAGGTTTTTGCCCCTTTTCCT
Organism: Cyprinus carpio; assembly: GCF_018340385.1. NCBI lineage: Eukaryota > Metazoa > Chordata > Actinopteri > Cypriniformes > Cyprinidae > Cyprinus > Cyprinus carpio. The sequence goes on along the minus strand of NC_056609.1, from coordinate 12,133,215 downwards.
TGACCTCTGAATGTGAGGGAATTTGTTCCGCTGTGTGTCGCACTCGGCGGTACCCTTTGAATACATGAAATAAGATGATTTGAGTTACATCAATGCACTCTCACAGGACAAATAAGATGACCTGGGTAACATCAATGAATTCTCGCAGGACGTTTCTGTGGCGCATAGCCATACAGGAATTTGTAGTAAATCTGGACCTCCTGGCTCTCGGCTCTTGACCCCCTCTCTGTGTTTCTGGGCTAGCCTACCTCCGGGGGCATGTAGTGCAGAGGGCCATTAGGATATTTGACAATCTCAGCTTGTTACAACTCCATCAGTTAATTGGATCCCTTGCAGAGCCGCTCGTTTGACTCATCTGCCACTTAAAAAGACAAAGGCGCGCTGGGGGTCGTTCACACCTCGCGCCCCTGAGCAGGTATAAAAGAGCCGCTGGCTCTCCGAACTTCATTCCACTCAACTCTTCACAAGGTCGAGAACATCTCTACTGCGTATAAGGTTTAGCCAGCTTTTTGGACTTTTAACCCACACAAACAGAAGCCATGCAGATGCCTGGAAGAGCTTATGAAAGCTATGGACAATCAGTGCGTCAGTTCCATCCGGACTATGCCACTTCATCAAAACCAAGCACAGGGAAATCCTTCACAATCGACGCTCTGCTTGCGAGGCCTGACCATACGGAGAGAGACAGGACAGGTGTGTATCGGAACATATCCAACCAAGCGCCAGTCTCGAGCTCCGCTGTCCCATTTGCGGCACAGGTGTATTCGCAAATGCCACATTTTGCGTACAACCAGAGTATCTTGCATATGCAGACTGGGTATCCTGTCTTCTGCTACCCGCCTTACAACTTCCAGACAACATGTCGTGGAGCTATGTACTCACAAGGTATGTTTGACGAATTCGTTTTTAAAGATATTTACTGAGATAAAGGAACGATGTTATAATACCCTAACCAATGCAACTTTTCTCACGCACAGACAATGCTGTACTGGCCAAAGCAGCAGTACACTCTCACTATAAACACAAAGCTGGAAAATCAAAGCGAATGCGCACAAGTTTTACCAACGAGCAGCTTTCCAGACTGGAGAAGGAGTTCGCACGGCAGCAGTATATGGTGGGATCAGAGCGCTTCCTCCTGGCATCTGCTCTCCAACTCACAGAAGCACAGGTAAATTCTGAAATACAATTATGAATACATTTATATTTAAAATGTAACCCAAATATTTAGTTCCCACAGTTTATATGCTAAACCTTTTTTTCTTGTAACTCCAGGTAAAAGTTTGGTTCCAGAACAGACGCATCAAATGGAGAAAACAGAGTCTTGAGCAACAACAAGCCAAACTAGCCAAACTGGGACTCGTTGTGCCTCCAAAAAGCCCCGGATCCCAGGGCAGAGAGGATGAGGAGAGGGATTTCACAGAAGAGTCTGATGTAGACATTGACATCGACGATTCACTTCAAGACTGAAAAAAAAAAAATCACACTCGCTGTTACTTTTATAGAGTGTGTTTTTGTACATATTTGATTTTCTCTAGATGACACAGTCTTCTCTATTTGTACAAATATTTAATTAATAGATTTATATTTAAGGTGTTTCTCTTACGCACCATTGCTCTTATAAGAGTAGGATATCTTTGTTTTCGTTAAAACGTTTGTGTATGAATGAAATAAAGGACATATATATTTAAAATTGAATTCATGTTCTTTGTTGTTTCTATGAAATGTAAATTTTCTCTCTGAAATTGTAATTTAAACATTTAGGGTGTCCACAAAAAAAAAAACACGATTGTATCTCAAATGTAAAAACTATTTAAATACATTTACTAAAAATTATTGGTTATATTATAATATATGCATGTATAATGTAATATCAAGTATATTGTGACAAATTGCAATCTAGTAATCAAACAGGGAAACAATTGTACACGGCTACATGCATAATCTACAATCTAATTTAAATTAAATTTAGGTAAATTAAGGGGATTATTTCACATGTACTAAGAATTTATGTTGCATATCAACGCATACAAAATAACCTTACTCAGCAGTAATAATCCAATAAAATAAATGACAACATTATAGCAAATATAAAGATAATATTCAAATTCATACATAGTAGCTAATATAATTAAAACCATATCATTATACCAGGGTAGCCTCAATATAATTATAATTACTTAATTTGTAGTTGACTTATTTAATTACAATTTCAGGCATTTTGCCACTCTTCCAAATGCAAAATAATGTTGATTTTACAACAAATTAACTCTACTTAATTTATAAGACAATGACCTTCACAATCATAAATGCAATAGTATAAGAGGAAATTATAATTTAATTAAATTAAATAATTAAATTAAAATTATCTATACAAAAGGGTTACTATATATATATATATATATATATATAGATATATATATATATATATATATATATATATATATATATATATATACATTAGGGCTGTCAAATGATTTAATCACGATTAATCACATCCAAAATAAAAGTTTTGTTTTACATAATATATTTGTGTATACTGTGTATATTTATTATGTATATATAAATACACACACATGCATGTATATATTTAAGAAGAATATGTTATGTTTATATATTAAATATATTTATATATAATATAAAATATAAGAATATAAATATATAAATGTATATACATGTAAATATTTTCTAAATATATAATTTATGTGTGTGTATTTATATATACATAATAAATATACCCTGTACACATACATATATTATGTAAACAAAACTTTTATTTTGAATGTGATTAATCGTGATTAATCATTTGACAGCCCTAATATATATATATAATGAGAACCCCCAAGGGTCAAATGATATACACAAATAGACTCATTTGGAATTGTGTCAACTTTGCTGATGCGACAAAGTTGGATGAGAAGACAAAAAAAAGCTTATCTGAGTTCCAAGTGCAGCTGTTGGAGCCAGGTAGTGTGTCTCTCCATTGTAGACAGAGCCTTTTAGACATGGTTGTGTCTTCTTGTTGTCTCTGCTCCACAGCAGACTAAGACATGCTAAAGCCCGTTAGCATGGCAGCTTTGTGCAGTGGCTGGCCTAATAGTCTTGATAAGGATGGATTAGTAATCCTGCTCTAAGAACACACTGATTACTAGTTAACAAACTCGTCACAATGTTTCTGTTCCACTCTCTTAATCCAGTTAAGACCTAAAGGAATACAGAAGGGCCAAAGGATAATGTCAATGAATAATGTTTCATCTTTAAAATAACACACAATCAAATGATCATGGCAAGTCAAATGATTGAAACGTATATATTTATGACATTTCAGACTGTTCCAGTTCCAGTCAGTCAGCGCTGTGCATTTTATCTTTATGCTGTATGTATACAAAATGCCTATTATTATTATACAAAATTAAATAATGCATGCATTTGAATAATAAAAAATGTAAGCCTTACAGTAAAGAAAAAAAATAATTAAAATGTATTTATTTGTGAGAGTGTACAGGAAGCGCTGCAACACTCATTATTGTCCCATGGGTTCCATTTCACATGATTACTGGCTTTAGAGAAGAATAAAGCCTATTATGAGAGCACTGTCATGGAGACCTCTCTTCCTTAATCCTAAATCCTCTCCAAACAGGTACTTCTGGAAGCTCTCTGTGACATGCAGTACATAGATAAAGAAAAATAAAGAGAGAAAGAGACTGACAGAGCAAGAAATGGAACATGCATCCATCTGCTGCTGCTGTCCCCGTTCTCTTCCTCTTTTATTTGACTGATTTCCAGCCATGTGTGGATTTATGCGTGTTTGTTTATGTACAGACATGCTTTCAGTGATGTGATCTGGTGTAATCTCGCAGTAGGCCAAGATGTCCAACAGGGAGGGGGACCCTGGGAAAAACCACAGGACAGAAGCAGCAGGAAAAGGGGAGGAGAGCTCACCGTTCCAATTAGTCATCTCTCACCCCCACAACCCACCTTTAGGGCCTCCGTGTGCCCCCCCACTGCTAGTATTAGCACACTGATTCAGGGATGCATCATCCTCTTATCTAACACCCCTTAGCTTACAGCAGCTTCCTTCATCCTCACAACACAGATTTAAACCATCGGATCAAGGGATGAAATCGGTTAATAAGCACAAACAAACAGGTGAAATCCTTAAAGCAGACAATAATGCATGTGTCTATACCTAAGCCAGTCATTTTAATAACTGAAAATCAACTTAAATTGTTGTTTAGCATCTACAGTGATAAAACAAATTGATTACCCTACACAAAAAGCTAACTTTAAAAGTTAGCTCAAATAGAAATAGCTGGGTTATTTAGGTAGCCTCTATTTGCTAACAGTTTTAGTGTAGTTTGTTTCAAATATGACAAACCAAGAAGAGCTAATTATGTGATTCTCCCCTTCCAAGTGGAGAAAACACATTCTTCTGCCACTAAACAGCTAGCAAAGTAGCATAGGGTTTGAGTATTTTAGCGTGGAAACAATTTTGCATTTTATTTGCAGTGAAATGTGCGTCCACTCCATCTAATGGTCATTAACATTAATCACCAGCGTTTGAAGTACACGCACGCTATTGTGTCTTTGTGAAAGGTTTAGTAGCCTATGTGAACACAATGACTTCTAACGCGTTGACTGAAAGATGGACTCAAAGGAGCACAAGGCGAGGCCCTACTTAAAACGAGCACTTTATGCTAATGCGACGCCCAGTGCAACATTTCAATGAGGCTTTTTACTCAGGAAATTGAGCCGTTCCTGTTTCCCCAAGCTTTCAACTACATCAACGACCATTAAGACCGACGCAAGTGCAATTTCAAATCAAAGACGATTTCGTGGGCAGAACTGTGCGCAGCAGGAGATTCCCAGAGTAAACACCGAGAAAATAGTTACATTTAAATTAATTTAGCCGAACCGTTTATATCAATACTTAAATTAGGCCAAGAGAAATAGGTAAAGATAGGAGTAACTGCTTGACTTGTCACGCAGGTGGCAGTAGCGCATATGTTTGTGAAATTTCCCAGCTCGTTCAGATCGAGTGAAAACCTGCAGCTTCTTGATGAGAACAGATCAGCTAAACACACCGAGGTCATAGGAGACAAAGAGGGCGATTAGTTTTTTTAACCGGAGGAAGTGTGAGCCCCGACCGAACACAGTTTGACAAAACAGATCAGCTTTTCTGTTCTTTGTTAAAATAGCGAAGCTTAAATGCATCAAGTCCCGTTATTTTCATAAATCATTAACTTTTTTTTTTTTTGCAATTTTCGAATTTAACCCGTTTAATCCCAATTTTTACCCAGACATGAAAATATCCAAATGATGTGTCATTAGGAACCCTTTGAAATAATAAATAATTATTTTTTGATTTTTTTTGGAAAAGTGTGTGATGTTCGGTCACAATTGTGACCGGTGGGATAATGTGTATACTGAAATAACACATTTCTGCAGTCATAAAAATGGTTAGATATCTTAGCCCAGCTATTTTAAAGTGTTTGATCACATTCTAGGGTTCCTATTATGCATAAAAAAAGAAACCTTATGCAACAATGATGGGAACACTGAGATTCAACCATCACCGCATTTCAAAATTGTTACTTTTTTGTAAAAATAACATAACATTTTTATATTAATGCTTCGAGAATTACAACATCATTATTGTTAATTTTTTGTAACATTTGAATTTTTAATTTAGAGCAATATCTTGTCATTGCAACATTTTATTGTCATTTTCACTAGCATACCTAAGTTCACTGTCACTATTGTGACCAACAACTCAACAAAACTAAATATATGTGAATGTATATATTAATACTAGACACCCTAAAGATGATGTGTACCAAAAGGCTTTGTCATTTATTTATGTTAAGACTTTGTACTAGCCTTTAGTTTTGGAGCTTTGATGCAGCCATCATCTTCTCAAGGTGCAAACAGGAAATAACCTGCTCTGGTCATGTGACAGTTTGCACTAATCATGTGAAACTGCACATATTTAATTGAGACCCTTATTTTTTCCATATTTGCAGGAAGTGCACTAAAATATCAGTCAGTAAGGTTTTTAGAGCTTTATAAATGAAAACCTTTTTTACGGTCACTATTGTGACCGGTGGGATTTAACGGGTGAACTCTTGAGTGTTGTTAGTGAGTTAGAAGTTCAGCTTCAGCATTTAAAATCTAGCATGCTTGCTGTGGCTATACTTGTCTACTTATGGGGCATGTTGCCCATAGCCTCTATAGGTACACAGTAATAATTATAAAATTATTAAATATGAAATAGATAGATAGATAGATAGATAGATAGATAGATAGATAGATAGATAGATAGATAGATAGATAGATAGATAGATAGATAGATAGATAGATAGATAGATAGATAGATAGATAGGAAATTTGACTTATAACATTAAAGTTACTGAGACATAGTGTGACAATTAGCCCGGTTCATCTCTATGATCAATAACAAATTATACTTATTTATACACTTCTTGTGCTACCAAAAGGCCTGGAGGCCTTCAACCACTTGAGGGCCCCATACAGCAGCAGCCTATTATCCACATAATAATACTACTAATTAAAATAATAAAAACAAAAATATATTTACTTCCATTGTGTTGAAATCCTCCTTCACAGTTTGTTTTAAAGATTCCAAACTCGGCTTTTTACGTTACTTTGAAATAAATAAATAAATTCAACAGTATCCATAATATTAAACATGTTCATGCAAGGTAGTCAAATTCATGGTTATAAGAATCACAAACTGCTAAATACATGTATGTGTGTCCCCATGTTTCAGTATATTTTTGTCTTTATTAAAAAAGTAAATTCTAAACTTTAGACAAATGCACCTTTAACATAGTTTGCCTGTGTCTCAAAGACAGAAATCCCAAAGAGAATTTGCAGGTAAGGGTTCATAAACGCCATCGGGGGTTTCCCTGACTTCAAAGAAAAATCTTCTAATCATGTTCTCCTGTCAGAGAAAAGGAAACCCTGTTATCTGTAACCAACAGATAGTGATTCATGCTTTCTGTCACTATTCAAAATGTTTATCTGTTTCCAGAAGTAATCTAGTTGAAGCATCTAAACAAACCATACTCGTATGAGTAATTATAACCTGGCCGTATCTCCTACAAGCCCTTGATTAATTATGGGTAGCATAAGAAACCCCATTATGTGACTGAGCTGACTTAGGTGGAACTTTTCTGTTCCCATCATTAGTATCTGCCACTAAACCTGCTTTACACAAATCTAGGAAATGTCTAGCTTGACAGAAACACAAATGTTTTGTACAAGAAACATACTGTAAATATAAATAATCCTCAGAGTTTTAAGATTATCAAATATATTTCAAACCACATCTGACATCTTGTGGCTCCACAAACTGACCGTGAAGATTATGATGAATCCGAGTCCATAAATTTATCTTCTCTATACCCTTTCTTCAGTGACTCAATCCTCCTTTTCAAACCACACAGAATATATGGCTGCATTGTTTTGATCTTATTATAGTGCATATAAACAATACTCAGTCCAAATACTGACTCCTCAGGCTCCCTTCACTGTCAGAGACATTCAGCAGCTCCACCACTTCATCCCCTTCACCCTTCCCTCCTAGCTCCAGGTAGCCTTTGGTGGGCGGGTTGGTGCCCCTGCTCCACACCTCAGGGTCAGTCCTATTCTTGGCAGCCTGGGCCGCAGAGGTTTGATCGTCCCAAATGGAGGTTTGCATAGTGCTGTCAGCTTGGTCTCCTGATTCACTGCTTTGAACCCCGGCATACGGAGCCACTGCAACCATGGACCTACTGGAGCATAGCCCCATGTGTCCTTCTGCGTCGCTTTCTGTACATTAAGACTTCTCTTTGGACATAAATGCAGCTAATTTTGCACTCACTTCTCACAGTAATCCAGAAAAAAGGCTGTTGGGAATCTATTTTGGTATTTTCTGCTCTCAGCTGGTTTGAACAGAAATCTTTGTCTTACCACTTCAACAGGATCTGAAGAGCTCTTAACTTCACATGTCCCAGCAGCCTGCCACCTCTCTCTGGCACACACATATGCACTTTTAGAAAAGCCAAAAACAGTTTATTATATTATATATTATGTTATCAACACACCAGTAATTTACAGATAAACACACAGAGAGCAAGACTTATTAATAGTAACTTTCTGTCTCTGTAGGCTATCTATATCTCTCAGAGATAAGTCATCCAGATTCGTCATACACAGTAGTTGAAACAGAAAAAAATAAAACAAGTCGAAATTAAGCATCTATTATCTTCCATGTATGACAGAGATTCTGCTAATTTTGTAATTTAAATCTCACTGGACATTTGGTGGGGGTGGGGGTTATGTGCAGTTTGTCCTGTAAACTATATATGGACAAAAGAAAAACATCACCAGCTACTAAATTCAAACCTGGCACAGAGCCAGAGACACGTGTTTATAGACCAATTTCAGCATTTTCAAATAGTGATGACGTTTTTGTGGGCAGAGGCTATCTGGTGTCAGAAAATGCCAGTTTTAATGGAGCAGTCTATGCAAGCCATGGAATGAAAAAAGGAAATTTTGAGTCTATATTTAAAAATTTAGATTTTTTTCTTGAAATTCTGAGATTATATCTGATAATTCTGGTAAGAAATATCAATGTGTCATTCTCTCTTTTTCCCTCGGCGCAGAATCATAAGTTTATAGTCCCACACTTCTGACCCCCCCCCCCCCCCCAGAACTGACAAACTCGCAATTGTTGAGTTGAATTAAGTTATAAAGTTCGAACTAGGAGATAAACTTGCATTTGAAAAAAAGTCTGATTTGTGAGACAAAATAGGTAAATGTTATGTAAAATGTTATATGTTTAAATAGTATTTCATGCCTTTAATGTAGGGTTAATACAATATGTCACCTAGGTGAATATTATATAGACCTATTATTTAAATCTAATTTATGCTTTAGGGTAATCATAGCAGGTTTCATCCAAAAAATAAAGTAAAAAAAGTAAAAAAGCAAAAAAAGTAAAAAAAATATGGTTGCTTGTTAGGAAAACATTTCTTTTTATTTATGTTCACTGTATTCTCCAATGCATTGATTGACACGGTGTCTGCTGACAGTTAATAACCAATCAGTGCAAAAATATACAATATTTTAGTAGGCTATAAATATGTGGCTATGTTACAGCTCTATTTTTCTCCTTTTTCCAGCTCTTCAATCCTATTCTGCTCACAGGTGATTGGAGATGAGCTTTGTTCCTGCTTTGTTGCAGTTTGCTGAATTTTGTAAAATAACTTATGTTTTTGCTTTTCAGATAAAAGTTAGTTTCAGTTTTATAGGTTGCAGGCTCAGTATTGGTAATAAATAATTGATAATAAATAATATTGATAATAATAAATTATCAAAAAATAATGGGCTTGTTTTTGAAGCTGAGGTTGCTTATTTGTCTCGCGAGAGTTGGCAACTATGGTCACCGCTGAAACACGCTGTTTCGTCACCGCGGGCGCTGGCTGACTGAATTCTCTGACTAATTCTCTCATCAGAAACAACAAATTGAAGATGTACGAATCTAAGATATTAATTTTACAGTATATGCGGTTTTAGAGATTATTATGGAAGTGCTTGAACTCGCTGGACTGAAGTGAAAATGTTCTTTGATAATGTAAAGGTTCTTTGCTCTCTTTTTGTACAATTAAAGTGTTACAGGCTAATAAGTAAATGATAATGTTTTATTAAATTCACATTAAATACAAAGTCAGTCGTATTAAAACATTTTTTGTTTGTTTGTTTGTTTTACATCCATATCTGGTACTTAAGTAAAAAGAAGGATTGTTATGCAAAGTTAATAGATTACACTATTAGGCTACTTTGCCCATCGCCCATTATAGATCAACTACCATAATCTATAAAGGTGCAAAATGCATTTACTTACACATATTTGAGAATGGAGATATTTCATGGTATATTTTGGAAATATTTTGAATAAAAATAAAAAAATTATAAAACGCCCTGCTGTAAAAAATAAAATAAAATAAAAAATAGACAAATTTTTAATGGTTTTACTGGTTATAATGGGACTGGTATTGGTTTTACTGTAAACTGTAATGGATACTGTTGGTCTCTACTAGTAACTGGTTGCCTTCTATAGGTGGCTTGTTAAAACCAATAAATCCTAATGGAATATGTCCCAAAGCACACTACAGAAAACCATTTTAATGGGTTTAATGGTTAAAAGTTGATGGTTTGTAATGTATGTAATGGTTATTTATAATGGAAACCATTAAAATTTTCTGTGATGGTTTTATGTTTTTTTAAAGACTATATCAGTTATATACAAAAAAAAATTATTCTTCAAATCACATGACAAGCATGAGAGCCCCCCCCCCTGCCCCTTTTACTTGTGCCCCCTCAAAAATAATAAGTGCATGATGCCCCTGCACTACAAAACAAAATTATTTGTCAAATAAATGAAACATGATTAAACATTAATTTTAGCTGAAATTGTTATAGATTACTTCTAGAGATTGCAGTGATACATGACATGGTGAAAAATGACTGAATTAATAATACTTATAGTAGGTTAAAGGGGTCATAAGATGCGATTTCAATTTTTCCTTTCTCTTTGGAGTGTTACAAGCTCTTGGTGCATAAAGAAGATCTGTAAAGTTGCAAAGACTAAAGTCTCAAATCCAAAGACATATTCTTTATCAAAGTTAAGAGTCAACCACGCCCTCCTAAAATGCCTCGTTTAAACACGCCCCCACATGTCTACGATGTGGGAATATTTGCATAACGCTGCCCAAAAGTTCATGCACAGAAAGAAGGCGTAACTTTGATTCTCACTGTTGCTGCCGCCGCCATGTTGTGGAGTCGCTGTGTTTTGTTGTAAAAGCGAAACTACTTTGTTTGGCCTTCCAACTAGAAATCAGTGGACACAACTAGAAATCAGTGGTTCAACACTGTCCTTAAACAGTTCAACCCAAATATTCAGATGTGTGCTGTGCATTTTATGCGTCTATGGCACAACGTCTGTTTCTATAAAGTTGAGCAATTCCAACTTTGCAAGGACAGTCTGGCGCTTCTGACTCACAGCCTGTAAGTACGTTTTTTATATTTAAATAATTTGCCACTGATGATTCAAAGCCAGTTTTGAGCAGTGTATAGCAGCACTTGTTGTTTGTCATTTCTCTGATCACAAATGCAGCCATGGTTTTATGTTTATGCAGCGCGATACGCAATGCATAAATATACCGTATAAGTCATTATAATCAGTAATTATGTCCCCACTGGATGCAAAAAATGCCTCGTTTGTAAAGGGTTTTATTGGTTTTGTCTCGTCTAGTGATGTCTGGATCACAAACGAATCTTTCTATTTAACCGGATCTTCTTAGTGAACCGGTCGAACCAGTCTTTTCTGGTTCTTTAAAGTGATTCATTTGCTCATTATTCCATATGTGAAAAGATTTTGCCAAATTAAATATAGTCTTTTAATTATCTGGATTTTGTTTTTCATTTATAGGTTAATTATGCATCGGATCTCCAAAGCTGCACTGGCCCAACCAGCTGTGTGAGTTTAGGGCAACACTTTCTGTTCAACCCATGGCAGATGGGGGAGGAAACCTTTTTCAAAACAGTCATTATATCTAATAATGATCCGGTAAAAAAAAAAAAAAAAAAAAAAAAAACGATTAAAAAAAATTAAGAAAATGTATAATCATTATTTCACATTTGCACAAGATTTTGTAGTTATTTTTAGTTACGTCAGAATCATCTTGTATTAAACACAGAGGAAAGAGGAAAACTATGATGAGTAGTCAAAAAAATATAAAAAATAGTTCAAAAGTCCCTTTTGAGAGCATAGTCATATTTTAGTGTCCAAAATAGATTTGGAAGGAGATTCTCATAATGATGCTGCCAAATTTTCCACGTGAAAATGAGAGATTCAGGAGATAAAGTGTTAATGAATGGCAGGTATACGGTCGGTAACTGTGGCTCTTGGCCATGGGTAAAACTGCGTTTGTGGGCATATGACAAGCATGGGATTTCCCTCTTCTATGGAATTTTTCTCAATGAATTCAGGAGTTTAAAAGCTCAAGCCCTGAAAACTCATCAATCAGATCAATTTACAACTTCACTACAACTTTACAACTTCACAACAAATTAAAAAACAGAGCAATGAATACCTATGCATGCTTCATATTTCTGCTGGCCATTGGTCTTTCTGCTCAGAAGTCAGAGTTCGAGATAGACTTCGAAAATATGGTGAAAACAGTAAAACTGGAGGACAATAAGACACTTTTGGTAAGTAGCCTCCTACAATTCATGTTACAAATTTGGCTCTTTTGAGGATGTTTAAACAGTACACATTTCTAAACGTTCAAACATCTGACATTCTTTCTTTAATTTACAGCACTGCACAGAAAAATGCGACGAGGTAAAGGTAAGTACTCACAAACTTGATGTTTTTGATTTTGTACTTGTTTCAGAGCTCTTGGAGTGAGTGTTGGGCTCCAGAATGTGCATTTGAATGTAGATACTGGTTAATACGCTGGCTCTCATACATGCTGTTGAACCACAGCCTAATGCTTATCAGAATAACACAAGATAGTATCATATTTGTGCATTGCTCTGACTTCCTTTCCATTTGCATGATTGTTCCATCTGTATAAGCTCAAATCCTTTTGCCACCAAAGAAGAAATTTGGTTTTGACTTAGCAGTTTCAATTTCTACATTCTCATGAAAAAAGGTAAAAACTGGAACTGCAGCAGTACTCTAGGGTACAAAAGCTAAAGGCTACATCTTTGTACCTTATTTACCTCTAAATTGTACATTTTAGTACTTTAAAAGTACACATTAGTACCTACAATATATATATTAGTACCTTATGAAAGAGTACTAGTGACAGTTTTCTGTCTTTTTTTTCTGAGACTGTAGACTTAAATGGTTTTGCCATTGGCAGATAATAATTTAAAAACAAGTCTGCTTTAATATAAAACAATAACAGTGGACTCTTTTTATCTTCCAGGAAGCATGCAAATGTCGCAGGTTCACTTGTTCGGTAAGATATGTTTATTTTTTTAGTTTATCTGACCTACAATCAGTTAGTAGATGTGTGTCAGTTATTAATTACTAGTTATCTTGCTATGTTATGCTTACCTCTTTACTAATGCAAAATTTACATAGCAAAAGTGCACCAGAAGTGGCATTTAGATGTCTTTACATAGACTATTCAACACTTTTTAGAGGTTGTATAAATGCATTTACACAGCAATGATAATTGCATACTTTCAAACTAGGGGCTGAGGTGGGTCGTAGCAGAATTGTACCTTTTTTCACAGAATTTTGAGCAGGCATACAGCAGCCTTACCTCAGCTGTGTAAAGATATCTTAATGAGTGCTAAATCCACAGTTTTGTGTCATTCTGTTTAGGTGGAAACCCCTTTTATTGAATGCATTAAAAATGGCCTTGGCGATCTCAAATTAATGCAAACTGAAAATATCATCACAAGACTAATGGTATGTTCACTTTAAAGGAAGTCATTTTTATAGAAAAAGTCACTTATGAATTACATCAGTTCACAGCATTTATAGTCATAGTAACTAAAATGAATAATTCTTAATTTGAGGCATATTAGAATGACTGTAACATCAACAGAGTTAAGTGCTTCACTCATTTGATAGCATCAGTTCTATCTTATCAATTTCCTTTTTTTCCCACAACAGTATCTGAATATAACGTCTGAAAAGAAAAGAATGCTGACAGACCAAAAGCTTTCACACAAGATGTCTCCTAAAAGCTTCCTTGACTACATTTTGGAGCTCTATCAAGAAACAAATGCTAAAAATTCTGGTTGATATTTCCATTTATCGGTTTAATTTATAACATATTTATATATTTATTCATTTATTTATTCTTGTTGGTATGAATGTTTCTAACTGTCAAATGTGAATTTTTCTAACTGTCAAATGTAGAGTTTACACAATAAAATCAAACTTCAAATCTACTGTATGTAGCCTATTAAAATTCAGCAAATAATGGCATCTCATTACAAGACTTTTATAAGAGAACTCATGTAAGATCAGGGTTAATTCTCTTATCTGGTCAATTTTCAATTTGGACTTAATTCTATCCAATTCTTCTTTTTCTTCTTCTTTTCTTCTTCTTTTCACCTTTTTCTATATTTAACTGCAGCAGTCAAAGGCAAAAATATGTAAATATGCTATATACTTATACTTACATATTAAATAGCATTCTTCACCATGCAGAATTAAAACTACTGATAGTATAAATTTGATATGTATCCCATTTGACAAGTTTATAGGTGTTCAAACAAACTATATAGGCTAATATGTTATTATAATATTCCCAAACAATGTTTGCTCTTCTGAATATAAGAGCAAAAGACAAAATGTTTTTGTCTTAATGCACTATTTCAAAAACATGTCCATAATTTATCCTTTTTGTAACTACCTCTACAAAACGGTTGAATGCAAATATAGGTTGTTTGTTTTTTACCACTAGAGGGCAGCAGCGGACAGTAGGACAGACGTGAAACAGAAACTCATTAGAGAAACTGAATTCTTGAGCTCATTTAGAAAGTAATGTTACATTTGTAAAAAAAAAAAAAAATTATCAGTACAATTATTTTGAGTCAGTCAAAACTATATTCTAAATTGGGTCCCTTGCTATACAGATATGGGGGACAACTTACAATGAATCTGTTTGGAAATTGTAACAGAACATACCTACATATTTTAATAATATATTGCTTATTTTAAAATATATATTTAAATATAATAAAAAAAATGTATATATATATATATATATATATATATATATATATATATATATATATATATATATATATATATATATATATATATATATATATATACACACACACACACACACATATACATATACACACATACATATACACATATACATATATATATATATATATATATATATATATATAATTTATTTTATTTTTGTAAATGTAAACATTCCGATATAAATACATATATAAAAATAAAATGTATATATTTACATTTAAATATAAATAATCAATATAATTTATATTTAAATGTAAATGTATAGATTTCATTTTTATATTTTCTGTGTATTTGAAAAATAAAAAATATATATTAATATATTTATATTTATAATAAACATGCATATGAATTAAATAAATAAACTGATAAAAAAAATTATTGTATAGCCTGAATGCACTGTAAGTCGCTTTGGATAAAAGCGTCTGCTAAATGCATAAATGTAAATGTATATATTTACATATATTCTATTTAAATTTGTATAAATAAATATTTTTGTGTTTTAATTATTTTTATTTAAATAAGTACATAGAAGGTGTTTCAGTCAACCCAGTGGTTCTCAAACCTGTCCTGGAGTACCCCCTGCCCTGCACATTTTGTAAGTCTCCCTCAATTATCACACCTGATTCAACTCATCAGCTCATTAGTGGAGATTGCAAGACCTGAAGTGGGTGTGTCAGATAGAGGGAGACATACAAAACGTGCAATGCTGGGGGTACTTCATGGAGAGGTTTGAGAACCCCTGAGTCAACCCATTGCCACAGGTGTATAAAATCAAGTACCTATAAGCAGTCTGCGTTTACAAACATTTGTGAAAAAATGCATCGTTTTGAAGAGCTCAGTGAACTCAAGTATACTGTGATAGGATGCCAACCTCTAAAATAAGTCAGTTAGTGAAATTTCATCCCTCCAATGATCAACTGTAAAGTTGGAAAATGGAAGCGTTTTAAAACAGCAGCAACTTCAAGACCACATAAAGTCACAATATATAACCATATATTATATTAAATAGTATATTTTGTAATATATAATACACATTTTAAGTTTAGTCAACCTATGAATAGTTTTAGATGACAAACAAGCTCTTCAACACATTCTCCAAAATCTTTGCAAATACAGCTCACTTACATAATATAAGGGTTCCATATTTGCGTGTCATAGTGGTTACGTTCTCTTGGTTTTTGGATGCTTCTTGCTTTACACCCAGTTAACAAATCAGGGAATGGGAGAGAGAAAGAGAGATACACTATATATATATATATATATATATATATATATATATATATATATATATATATATATATATATATATATATATATATATATATATAAAGTTAAAAAACAATAAGTAAAATTTTCTTAATTTTAGTTTTGCTAGTTTTTGCACACATATTTTTAAATAGAAAGTAAGTATGGAATTAAGTAAAATCTACTTAACTAAGTTATATACCCTGCAATACTCAAGTTCATTACACTCAGTCACGGTTTGTAAACTTTACTCTAACAACATAGCCATGAAAAAAAAAGCCATTTAAGCATGTGGTTCACTTCCAAACAGGTACATAAGCAAGTAGACAGCTCCTTATTCTTTTTAAGATAATATGCTGACTCAGTGTAGTTATTAACCAAATGAACACAGATACCTCAATACTTGGCACATGATACATAATGATGGTAACAATCAGTAAATAGTGTTTGAGTATGAATGGGTCATACTGAGTATAAATTAACTCTTGGTGTCACAAAACAGCAAGTTACTAAACCTAACTAAAAGCAACCATAAAACAGTGTAAATAAATATCGAAAAAAGCAACAACAACAACAACAACAACAAAAAAATACCTTATTAATTATTCATGCCCAAGTGCATGATGGGAACAACGGGATCGTGACTTTGATATTTACTTTAAAATAACAAACAATTCCAAGTAAAATATACTTATAAGTTCAAACTTTGAATTCTACAAGCTTAAATTGAGTAGCCTATTGAATTTACTCTTTTTTTTTAATTCTTGCCTGAACTAAATTAATGTAGAAATTTCATTTGATTTTCTGTATTATTTACTTCCCCACAAAATAATTTTTATTCAGTGTAGTGTTTGCCTCCGTTTCCTTTTGGTGAAAGGTTTAAATCTGTCTCCCGTCCTCCCATCTCTCTCCCTCTCTCTCTCTCTCTCTCTCTCTCTCTCTCTCTCTCTCAGCATGGTAGTTTTTAATTCTGTGTTTGTGCAGATGGCTGGTTGTCCCATTAGCATTCATTACAGATTCCTTGAGCACTTAATTATGGAACAAGAGAGAAGAGTGGCAGACGGAAACATTGAGGAGTCTCTCTTTCCCTGTCACTTCATTGCACCTTTAGGTCCATGTATGGCACAGATATCATCGATGAAAATTTTTCCGAATGGCTGTATGAACGAATATGTACCATTTACCTTATGTTCATGAGAAATGATATAGATATGAAATATAAAAATAAAAATGTAATTTGTGTGACAGTGCAAATTATGATTTGCTGCTCATTTTACGCAATGCCATGAACAGAAAGGCTGAGCTAAAATGCCGAGAAGGTTTCTGGTAGCCTACAGTAAAATCTCAGCAGGCATTGCACGACTCAAGTATAATAATGATAAAAATAATAGTAACTAACATTTAAGTAATTGTCATAAATGTGGATACGAATGCTACCACCTTAATTTCAGATGCTGAGTATATATTTAAGTCATTACACTAATTTTGTACTTGTTTTATTTTGTATTTGTTTTATGTCTAGCTACAGGATACAACTGACAAAAAAAAAAAAAAAGTTTACAACTGCTGCAGCACAGATCCATTGTCACTTGTCTAATAAAGACACTGAATGCCTAACAATGCAATTTAGTGCAAGTAATTTAAAGATTAAAATAAACAAATGGTATGTCTGCATTGAAAACAAAAAGAGTAGGCTACATTTGATAATACTAGTAGATAATTATTTCTAATAATTTGCTTATATTTAGGCAGTTAGACTGTGCAATATTTATATTTATAACTGGCTATAGCTTGTGTTTTGACGTAGACTACAAAAGCAAAGCGCGCGCGCACACATACACATTCAACAATATTTACAAGAACAGTTTGGAAGCTATTGTTACTTACTGATATAAATGCTATATAATTTTAAAAAGCGTATGATAATGGTAAGCACGATTTGGGGCAACATGAATGAAAACAAAAAATTACAATTAGTCTTCAATCTTAAATTTATAATCTTGACGCAACAACAAAGGTTTGAATTATAATAAACAAGATTAATCATCTGAGTGTAGAGGTCCGTCTTAATTTAAAGCATGACTTGTGGTGCGCATTCACGGGTTTTTGCTTTCTAAATAGGCGCTCAACATGTTCTGCCAACTGTAATGATTTTCTAATGCGCACTGGGGTTAACGAGCCTGTCAAACATTTAGCCTAATCATTAGCTTTAAAACACAACATGAAACGGTTGCTGAACAGCCCCTCAAGATAAATATACATCGGTCTGTAAATTAATAGCGAGGCAGGAGTTCTTGAGCTATGTAGCTTGAAGCCTTCTTCGCAATGTCTACACACAAAACTCTTATCAAACACTGAGACGGAATATCTTCAGTAATTTACCCGCTCAGTCGTGTAGTCGTGTAGGCCAGTCCGCTGACCGGATGAGTGATCGGAAACAGGTGCAGCCTGGCCCTCCACGAGATGTTATCGAGGTGCAGTTCTGGAAATCACGCAGTGAAACAAGTTAATACGTTACTGCGTAAACGGGTCAGCGACTCCTCGTTATAATCAGCAGGCTTGGTTAAAGACTAAAAGATGACTGTAGTTGATACGGTTTGGATAGACAAAACAGTCATCACTTTAACGAATTTAGTTGTACTCAGGGTCCGTTTCATTAGGCTATGTTCTGCTGATCAAGAAAAATATGTAGCCTATTATCGGTGGGTGAAAAATGAAAATAATTACTAGAACTCATTGTAGGCATAATTGTCAGATAACTAACCACTACACTCTTAAAAGTAAAGGTTCTTTATTGCCATTAATGTTTCCACAAAAAAACTTTACCATCCATGGAACCTTTTCATTCCACAAAAGGTTCTTTACCATGGAAAAAGGTTCTTTGGATTATTAAAATGTTCTTCGCACTAAGAAAAAAAGAACTGTTCACTGAAAGGTTCTTTGGGGAACCAAACCTGGTTCTTCAATGGCATCGCTGTGAAAACCCCCTTTTAGAACCTTTATTTTTAAGAGTGTAGCCTAATTAACTCTAAACGCTAAAATTATGAAGATTTCAAATTTAATACAGAACGGATGTGGGTTTGTGTTACTCAAGAACTCATTTTTGTTTTCTTGGAAATATTCTTGTAATTTTTTTGTAATCGCAGCAACAAAAACATCCAAGTTTTACTGATATTATACTGTTTTAGGTTAGTAAGGCTCAGGATTTATGAGGCTGGAAAAGACCGCAGATTGTAGTAGCCTACACCCTGAAGGCTTGCGTACTGTTGGACGTGTGACAAGGAAAATAGTTTTCGATTATCAACAGGTTAGGAACTGACCTGTTGGAGGCAGCCCCATTGAAGTGAATGATCAAACTAATAGAGTTCATTATCTGACCCAAATGAATGAAGGACCCGCCCACCGCCTGAGCTCTATATGCGCCAAGGGCTTTCATCCAATGAGTGCAAGTCTCAGACGACACTGTGTGGCGTCCCTCAAATCCAACTCCATGGATCTCGAGTTTATATTCTCACTTTTCCTTTCATGATTTATGGATCGTGGATCGATGGATTACAGAGCAATTGGCCAAAGTAGGGAATATGAAGGTGTTTCATATTTAGTTTCTGACTTCTCTACAATGTCTTTCTAAAATAGTGCTGCTGACAGAGGTCACTAAAAGGAGTTGTGAAAGGACGTGAAGGCGAACATCATCTGCTGGACTGTACCGCTAGCGTCACGGACAATGTTCTCGGCAACGGGAAAGCGTTGTTTTACCATTGAGTCTTTGGTGGCGAAGGAAAGCCCCCTTACACCAGAAGACCCCATTCGCCCTACCGCCCTAAGCTACACGGCGCCTGCTGACAGTTTTCTTAACGGGTATCAAAGCCCCGCAGGCCGCGCGCTCTTTCCAAACCCCGAGCTGGTGTTTTCCGAGACTGTGAACCATGCACCTCTCAGCATGCACCCACACCAGCTCGGCAGCACACACCTCCAGCACCCGCACTTCTTTGGCACGCAGCACCGTGAACCACTGAATTTCTATCCGTGGGTCTTAAGGAACAGGTTTTTTGGCCATCGGTTTCAAGGTAAGCATCTAACACTATATTTGCATCCACCGCGCATTAAACAACATTTTAACTTAAATAAAAATAAAATAAAATAACATATGGACATGTAGGCTGCTTTTTCAATAAAAGTAGTCCGCGCGTGCTGCTGTGCATTACAAGGCATGGCGTGTTTCTCTGAACTTATCTGGCATATCTTCATAAATGCGCGCTTGCGGCTACAGGTTACTTACTACTGTGGAGCGGGATAACACTGATAGTTGGAGTTTGTATTGGAAAGTAACTGCAAATGAAAATCACAACTGATATGCTTACAGCTTTGGCCGTGCCCAGGGGCTATACTTAAAGCGGGACACACAGATTTAGACCAGGCTGTCCACGCACAAAAGCAGGATTGTAATATATAATAGCAGGATTGGAGAACCGTTCAGATAACAGTAATTGCTTGATCTTGAATTCAGAATTTCCACCAGTTTCATGTAGCCTACGGCAAAATGCAGTTTAAATTTATTCAGCCTTAATGCCGTTTGTGAGTTGTGTGCTATAGCCTACCTCTTTTTTTCCGAGTGTCCAAGATGACATTTAATTGTTTAGTATTTTATTAGGCTAGTTGACAGTTAATTCTTAATGAATTATTCTGTTATTACTAATATATTATTTCACACTGTCGAGCTAATGACAGATGACGAATCTACTCTGATGAACTTGTTACAGCTCCTCATTATCACAATTTAATTTTCATAGCTCATTGGATGTTTTTTTTTTCTCTTCTGGTGTTGAAACTGTTGTCTAAAGACTATTAAACAAATGGATGAACTGAAAAATGTTAATATAAAGGTAAAATATTGTTAATTAGCTAAAAGTGCTAAAAATGAGCTAACAGTGATAATGACCTTTAAAGAAGAATCTAATTTTATGAGGGTAGTAGCCTATATAGGCCATTCCTAATAATTAAAAGTATAGGCCATTCTTAATAATTAATTCCGGATTTTGTTTGCTGCAACCTTTTTAATTAAGAATCTTTTAAAATCGACTGACCCTGCGATTTTTGTTTTGTTTTATAGACTAGTCAATCATCAGGTTAAAGGTTACGCTACAATGCGTCGCTACTTATGCGTACTGAGTGTTAAAGGCAAATTACATGGCTATTAATGAAAGTAAAAAATATATATGCAAATATGTGGCATGGCTATTGATTTTTAATTAATTCTTATTATTTGGACTTCATATTTTCTAGACAAACACATTCAAATAGAAAAAAATTACCATGGAAGGGTCATATAGAAATATTGCAGAAATATTGTGATTGTTTTCATAATTTCTCAGCGAGTAATAAATACATCCCTAAAATATTATTCAGTCATAAAGTCAATCATTCAGACTTTTCTTACAGAATTACTTCCAAAAATCAACGTTTAAAGAGGTAACTTAAAAAGCGCCCAAAACAAGCTGGAGTGAACTAGCTAGTTTATTCTGAAATATTCTACAATTATAAAGCATAACATAGGCTAGCCTATACTATTCCAACAGATATATACTAAATTAAAATAGTCATAAAAGCAGGGTCCATTTTCGACATTTTAAAGTCAATAGAAAGGCTTCAGTTTAATTCATGGGCTTAATGAAGCTGTCCCGTGTCGTCTATATGCAATTTAACCTGCCTATCGTCATTATTATTATTCTTATTATTATTTCAGGAAGCGAGGTCTCACAGGACACGCTGTTATTACACGGCCCTTTCGCGAGGAAGCCGAAGCGGATCCGCACCGCGTTCTCGCCCTCTCAGCTGCTGCGCCTGGAGCGAGCCTTCGAGAAGAACCATTATGTGGTCGGAGCCGAGCGGAAACAGCTCGCTAACAGCCTCAGTCTGTCTGAGACTCAGGTAAACATTAGTAAACTAGTGCTATAACGCAACACAAATTCTGTTGTTCTCATGCACATCGAAAATCTATTTATAGCTAATCTTTTTAAATGCACAAGAGTAAAATAGTCGTTAGCTTAGGCTACTGTTTCGCTTGCAATAAAAAAAATGCTCACAAATATAACAGACAAAAACAGGCTGCAACTAGATAAAATAATTCCTGAGGAACCAGGAAACGATGGTTAAAATAAATAGTAAATAGGCATATAATAATGATGATGATAAATGTTTTTTTTTTTTTAAGTTATGATGAAATGTTTGGTATGAAATTGTGCAGTGAGGGGAAACTGACGACTATAATAATGAGACATTTCTTTATTTTGAATGATTAATGTTGTACTGACAAGCTGTTGCTGTTGGCCTACATGATAATGTAAACAACACTTTGGCTGCTCGCTAAATCCAGAAACGGACCAATAGCAGAATAAATCCGAGTCTGAAAGGACGCTGGCTGGCCATGTGTCGCTCTCTGATATTATTTTATCTTAGGCTAAGAATGAGTTCTAGCCTGCTTACTTTGCTCGGATAAGTAAGAATAAACCCATTCACCCCGATCAAATGATGTAGGCCTAAAGCTCAGTTTGAAAACGTTTTATTTTTAATTGGAATAACTAGCTACATCTCATTTGTGTTTAGGCCTACATTTCATTCAAACCCTGGCAAAGTGAGTTTTCCTCAGTGTTGCTCCAAATTATGCCATATGGCTAAATAAGCGTAAACATGATTTGATATGTCGCAACATAGTAATTTGTAAAATTCTACGAAATATTTACTATACCAAAAACACTAATGTAAAATAATAATATGATTATTAACATCGCTTTATACCAACTAGGCTATTTGGTAAAACATGGCCAACATATATATCCATATGTGATTTATTTATTTATATATTTATTTTAATTTCTAAGCTTAGGCCAGTGTTTTATGGAAAATGATTCACGATATCGTGATTCGAGCATCTCTGAGTTTATTCAGCGTAGCGCGCAGGAGAAATAGATAAAATAAAAAAAAATGGTAAATCATCGTTTTTTCTTCACCTTCTGCGGGGTTGTTTTTAACTATCCGTTGGCTTATGTTTCCCTAAATGCGAGTATTTATGGTGGTAAGCATATTGCTTTCTTTAAATGTGTGAAATGTACAGTTAGGTTAGAAAACTTTTAATTAGAAGGCCATATACATTAAATGGCTACTTCATCTTTGCGAGAACCTTTAGTAGGCTAAATGTGTTTAAATCCATTTAAAATATATAACTTAGTCGTGTTTGTTTGGATTTCATATAAAGTTCTGAAACAAATTTTTAATTCGAATATTTCGAATAAATCGAACTTCTTGTATGGACCGCGTGTCGTCTGTGTCGTTGAAACGATTCGATTAGAACACAAATGCGTTTGAACTGTGTTGCTAGGTATCAGTCACGATCTGTCTCGGTTTATCACTAGTGACTTTCTAAACTGTCAACCGTACAGCCTACTTACCAAAACCTTTATGGCACTGATGCCCCGTTCTTCTGCTCCCCTCAGGTGAAAGTGTGGTTCCAGAACCGCAGGACCAAGTATAAGAGGCAGAAGCTGGAAGAAGAAGGCCCAGAGTGCACACAGAAGAAGAAGGGAAACCACCACATGAACCGCTGGAGGATTGCCACCAAACAGACCGGATCTGAGGACATAGATGTCATGTCTGACGCCTAAGACCAACCTAAACACTGCCCAAATGAACACACAATACCAAGAAAAGCACTATTTATTTAATGTTATTAGTCATATCCCAGATTCTAAACCTATCTGCAGAGAACCTGACCACATTGTGAGTTAAGGATGAATTAAACAGGTCTACACCCAGGACTGAACACTATAGTTGTTTAACATACCTCTGCTGGAATTATCCAATGTTTCAGACATGCATCACCTGTAAGAAGAAATCATATTATATATGACTGTCTTTCTGATGTTCTTTTTTTTTTATTTGTGGAAGAAATTCTATTTAAAACTAACAATGAAGTTAATTTTCACAAGTCAATATTTTTAATTCTGATTATTTTCTTGTTTCTTTGTATAGTCGGTTACTAATATGGACATTTTTATTAATTTCAACATGATGTTGCCTTCATTTATCAAAAGAATATTAAGTTCCAAATGCTTTAAGACATGCTGATGAAACTGGTGGCAGATTTAGGAAATTATAGCAACTAGATTGAAATAAGTTAAGTGATGTGAGGAATCAGTTTACTAGCCAGTTTTAACATGAGCCATCCTGTACCACAGCATAGAGGCAGGGGTGTATGTGTCTGTGTACATAATGCTCTCTGTATCTAAAGGAGTGTAGGAATTGGTGTTAGAGTGTTCGAGTGTAACGGGATGAGTGTGTGCTTGTGTGAGTGATTTGCATGATGTCATTCAATAGGCCTACTGGTAAATACAGGCTGATGTATGCAGGTTTCTCTGTAACACTCATAAACTAAAGCGAATGTTTGCCAATTTACACATTAGCTTCTTTATAGTGTTCATTCATCTCATTTTCAAGCAAAACATGATCAAAAATGTCCATAATTAATAAAGATGTTTCAGAGACAAACCTTATTAGCACCTCACACCTTATTGTCCCCCAAGAAAGATATTACAAGAACTGATTGTAAATGCCTTTTTTTATCATGCGAAAAACAGTTTACCCTTTTAAAATATTTTCACACACACACACATAGACTCAGACAAAGGGATAACGCCTGCCGGCAATTTTCCTCTCAACTCACCGTGCTAACTTCCTGTCAAAAGAAACCGAGGAAGATTGTGTTAAGAAACCCGCAGGTGACCTTTCACCTCAACATTTGACCCTGAGCCTGCAGTGTGAGCAAGGGTTGTGAGAGTGAAACCCACAAACTGATGACACCCGAGTATCACTGTCAAGTACGACAAGAGTGTATTGAGACAGAGGGAGAAAAAGATTGTTTGGATGAGTTTGTTTTGAGGCCATCAGATATCCAATCCTGTGTGCAGGTGCACACATCACATCCTCTGCAGCTTTAAATCACACATTCCATGCATTCCCTAAAAGCACTCTTTCCTCTTTGAGAAAGTGATTGAGAAATAGATGGGTGTTTGTTAATGCACGTGAAAGACTTAAGAACTGTGTGAATGCACATTTCATTTTGTAAGACTATACACACACTGAAGCTGCACAGTCTTAGCGAAAATTATTGTAATTTTAACAGTAAAAGACTAAATAAGCAAAAATAAAACCTGTTAAATGGCTAATGGTAAGTAACTTTGCTATATATGATCTAATGAGAGATTTCATTTGATTTTAGTGAAATTTGTAAAAGAGAATAAAAGTAAAAAAAAAGAAGAAGTCATCTTATAATTTAGTGGGCAAAAAAAACAAAACATAAATTGGCATTCCCAGAATTCTCAGTTTACATCTGAAGGTTTTTCATTGAAATTAAATGTTTGTTGAACAATGAACCTTTTGAACCAATGAACCAATGATTTTTTTTTTATCAGTTATACAAATAAGGGTTTTATTTTACATCTTATGTTGTTAAATTAATATTTACTGTGTTATTTTAGTGTTGTGCATGGGTAACCATAATGGTGTGCATCTTTCTATATATTAGTATTTACCTCAGCTTATGGAAAAGCTACTTGTGATGAACTTCACTGATTCATTAAGTGGCTAAAAATCGCCTCTGTTTTTAATGTTTGTCAGTTTATTGTAAACAGATTTTAGTAATTTGGTACATTATTTCAATGGAATAAATATAATTTTTTACTGTAAATTTAAGTTCAATCAGTAAAACATGCTGCTAACATATTTGTTAAGATAAACAACCACATCTTACAGCAATTCATTTTGCAGTGTGAACTGCTTTAAGCATGTAATGTGTAAAGGTGTAATGGAGAACCTATGGTAGGTAAACAGAAGCTTGTTGATGTAGAGTGGCACTCTAGTGGAACATACTTGGCTGCTTGTTTTGAAAGGAACCTCAATGACTTCTGGGTTAAAGAACTATTATATTAAGTCATCAGCCATTTTTTGTTGCAAACTGAATCAATTGAGGTGGAAACATTTATCTTATAACAAATTACTGAATATATGACTGTGTCATTACAAGTGTATTGCAGTGAACAGTGCATGTACTACAAATAATTCTACCAACACTGGAACAAAGAAAGTATTTTTAATTCATTTTGATATGGGAATAGTTAAGCCCTTCTGTCATAGGACGGATCATTTTCATAGACCTGGTTTTAGTCCATACTGATCAATTGTTTTGTCTTTACAGGATAGTTTTGTGCTCACAAGAACTCCAGTTCCCATTTTCATATAAATTAAAGACTTAAAAACTATAGTTTTCTTGATTTCAAAATGAAAGAAAAAGCTGACAAAAAGGAAGGTATAAGCAGTAATGTTACCCTCATTAATGCGGTCATGTGCATGTTGTGCAACTGTGTATGGCAGTCCTGCACGGTTAATGATTCTACATGCGGCTTCATGTCATGTCTCTCCTCACTACTGCCCACTGTGATCTGTTCCCGTGACAACCAGGTAGAAAAACACACAGGTCCACTCCCTCATTCTAGCGATGGATCTAACGATAAAATAGAAGTTTACAGGAATCATTTTACAGTCCTGCCAAAGGAACTCAAACACATCCAAATAAAAGCAGAGATACAATCATCTATAAACAATAGAACAAATGGATGGAAAAAGAAGAAAGCAGGAATTGCCCGAATGTGTACATTGTTTCTGTTCATTAACCATGATAATAATGTTTTAAGGGATTTCTGTGTATTTTCTTAAACAAAGCAAAAGATAAAAGCATTTGATTTTATCGTATATTTGAGTGTGCGCTTTTTGCAGTGTGCAAATAAAAAAGAAAACCAATGTCAAAAAAAACAGGGGGGAAAAATCACTGTAGATAAAACTGAGCGAGTCTGATCAATTTGAGTTAATACTGACCTATACAAAACAGTTATAGAATAATGTTTCTGTAACAACAGTGTATGTTCTGCCATATATATATATATATATATATATATATATATTTAAGATTTAATAAGATTTAGACTTAATAATACATAATAAAATATGTATAATGATAATAATGACAGTTCTACAGAAATGTAACAAATAAGATTTATTAAGTAATATAGATCATAACTTATAACGTATAGAATATATAAGTTGTACATCTTTTCCCACATGGGAATTACTGGTAATTCATTATTATTTTTTAAATTACAATTTAATTTGAGCATGATTTGGGGTTTGTAAAGCCCTTTTAAGAAAATAACACAAAGGCAATTTAATTATGTGAAAAAAAAAAACAATTACAATTGTTTAAAATATCAAAACTGATTGTTTATTCATTGCTTTAAAACAATTACTTTGTAAACATTTATTTTTCAGTGTTTTGTAGTCAAATAATACAGAACTGCTTGAATGGGAAGGCTGGTAATTATGTAAATTTAAAGTACATCACAGGGAAATTCAAAAGAATACTTGTTTTCACTGCTGTAAATATCCCGAAATCCTCTATTTGCAACTTCCACGTTCAAGTGCATGGAAAGAGGACGATTAGCGCTGGTGTGAGTCTGTCTCTGTGTGTGGCTGAGAGAGGATTCACATTCACACACAGCAGGAGCAATCCACTGAGATGCAATCAAAATTTGTAATGACGCTTTGCATTTTTCTGTTCACATTACAGTTTTACCGTGAGGAACAGCGACATTAGTTGCTGGGTGTCAAGTGTTCTGACTAGTTAAAGACCCTTGTTGTAGGTCAGGATCTTGCACTCTGTTGCAGCAGCGATCTCTGGCTCGAGCTCTGACACGTGGATCTGAGAGACAGGAAACAGGTGCAGTCAAAATATGACAAATACACGCAAACCACCATATATACGTGGACAGAATTTATAGCTTCATTAACCTCTGATTATTAGGTTCATTTAATTTAGCTTTAGTGGTAACAGAAATGCCAGGAAAAGATTGTAACATAACATTTCCTCATATATGATTCCTCTGTTTTGATTACGGAGTGTTTTTATTTTTATACTGACATTAAGATTCAGATCTTTTGGCTACAGCGAGATAACCATTCACAGCAATCATTAAGTCATTACGATGTTTAAAATGTTTCATCAAATGAGAATTAAAAGTGTGCCATGTCTTTCCAGCCTCGAGCATTTTTCACAGTCAAAACTGACACTTCAGCCATCATAAAAAGCTAAAATGAAGCAGCGAGCACTGGTAAATATCCAAACCAGGGCCAAAACTTGCAATATTTTGCTCAGAAACAGATGGCGAGGAGTGTGTGAGTGTGTGAGGCAGAATCTGAAACAGACATCCTGTGGGGTGTGAAAAGGTGGGGGGGGACAGGAGTGGAGTTTTTTGGGAGCGTTCGTCTGGAACCCTCGGAAAAGTGTAAAGAGGGAGCGAGGAGAGTGAGAGGAGAGGAGAGAGGAGGGAGGGGAGGGGTGGGAGAGGAATAGAAGTAGTTGGCAGCACATATGTCTGCAGTTCAGTAACCATATGGATGAACAGCTTAATAAACACCATTTTAAACCATAACCGTCTTCACGGCAGACAAAGAGAAGGGGACGGAGCGGATGGAGGGAGGCGTGCGTGAGTACTCACCTGACTGTTTTGGGGGAACAGGCTGATGGCAACAGGCAGCGCTAGGCCGAACGCGCAGAGACACACCATGCTGTGAACAGGCAGCCCGAGACGAGGGCGCTTCTGCAGCAGAGGGAGCCTAACGTACAAACACCCACAAAAATGCATACGTTATTGGCAAGGCTGTGAGCATTCCCGCCATTTTTGTTATCAAAGGCGCTCGCTGACACTTTCGAACTGCTGTACGTGATTGCTCCCTGACACCTCCCCCTCCCTCCCTGGCCGCAGTGCATGTGGGGGGTTGTGGGATAGCGTGCTCTGCAGGAGTCCTCCAGAGTAGTCCTGCTTTAATGAAGGCAGCGACTGCCTAATGATGACTTCATCAACACATACGCATGATGAGCTTTAATTGGCCACCAGAAGCTCTCTCTCTCTCTCTGTGTGTGTATATGTGTATGTTTGGGAGAGGAACAGAACAGGGGAAAGGATCAAAGTATGTTAAAGACCTTTCATCATGTCCGTCAACTTCTCTAAATAAATCAACACACCCATCCATCACTCTCCTGTGAAGAGGTCAAAGCTGAACTGAAGTGACATGTAGTAAACAAGAGTTGCTGCCTTTAAACGAAACGTATCCTATGATATTACGGATGCACAATATTTATGACCAATAACCAATTAAAAAGCAGATATTACAATTCTATTAAAAAAATCAAGAAAAATATAAAACCCATTTACATTTAGCAAAGATTACATTTAAAAGTGTTATTAAATGATTAGTTTTTGAAAATTAACCTTAAGGGGGTTAGATGGCAAAGGTAGTCTAAATGTAGTTTTTTGGCAACACTTAAAGTATTTATGTATAATGCTTTATAAAGGCATCCGCTATGTAATGCATTATACATATTTTCATAAATAATTGTAACGAAAGCTAAAACTCTACATTTGTAGATTCCTTGTTACATCTGAAATTCGTTGTTTGTCATGTATTTTAAAGCATTAAAGATGCAACAACAAATAGATAAGTATTATAATGTATCATAATATTATATGAACAATTATTCATGAATCATACGTTTGAAGGCATAATTTATGCATTAAAACACTTTTAAAATGCACTATATATAAAGGTTTCAAGCAAAGTGTTACTAATTTTTATATTACAAAAAAATGCATTTTAAAAATCTTGACAGTACAAATCACTACATTACATATGTGACCCTGGAGCACAAAACCAGTCTCAAGTCGCTGGGGTATATTTGTAGCAATAGCCAAAAATACATTGTATGGGTCAAAATTATTGATTTTTCTTTTATGCCAAAAATCATTAGGACATTAAGTAAAGATCATGTTCCATTAAGATATTTTGTAAATTTCCTACTGTAAATATATTAAAACTTAATTTTTCATTAGTAATATGCATTGCTAAGAACTCAATTTGGACAACTTTAAAGGTGATTTTCTCAACATATTTATTTTTTTGCACCCTCAGATTCCAGATTTTCAAATAGTTGTATCTCGGCCAAATATTGTCCTATCCTAACAAATCATACAAAAAACCAAAACTTTGTGGTCCAGGGTCACATATTGGCAGTTCGTGTAACAATCCCTATATTTGCTTGGTTATGTCTAAAGCTCATTTAAATTTCCTCTACAGGTTATGTCTAAAGCTCATTTAAATTTCCTCTAGATCATTTCACGTGACACTGTTGCATCTTGCAAGACATATTTGCTTGGTTATGTCTAAAGCTCATTTAAATTTCCTCTAGATCATTTCACGTGACACTGTTGCATCTTGCAAGACAGTCGAAACCATTTTTTATACTTTAATGCAAAAACGTCATCACTGGCTGTTCAGCAAAGCAGCTGTCTTCATTTTCGGACACAGCTAGAGATACAGGTGAAAGGTTGAAGCACCACACATATATCACACAGACTCCTCTCAGCGCTCTAATTAATCAAGGATAGCCCTGGCCCTCAGCCTCACCCTCAAAGCAGTGACCCTCCTGCAGCCCTGTTCTTGCTCCATTGAGAGCCAGTGAGGGTGAGCTGACAGGCAGCATAGCAGAGGACAACTCACCATTTACTGCCGCTCACACACACACACACACACATAGCCACACACACCTGCGAATCAAGAGCAGGAAGAATTTGAGGAGGTTGCGACATAGTCTAGGAGTCTTAAAACCTATTGAGTTCTAGTGAAGTGTCAATCCCACTCTTCAACAGATATGTGCATTTTGCATTTAGAATTTGATATAAAAGGAGTTAAAAGAGTGAAAAACTTTAACCTAAAACTTCTTTCTAAACTAAAGTTTAAATTCAAGAAAATCTGATTTTGAAGGTGGACTTTTGGTCTCCAATGCCACATATACTGTAGACATGACATCTCCTGTCTGGCTAGACAGACATTATAGGAATAGTTCAAAAACCAAACATTTTGTCAGTGAAACAAAAAGGAGACCGTTTAAACATTTTGGGGTCAGTAAGATTAGTTAATGTTTTTGAAAGACATCTCACACCCAGGCTGCATTTATTTGATACAGTAAAACAGTAATATTTTGAAATATTATGAATTTGAAAATAACCGTTTTCTATTTTTTATAATTAACGTTTATTCCTGTGATTGCACAGCTGAATTTTCAGCAGCCATTACTCCAGTTTTCAGTGTCACATGATCCTTCAGAAATGTCAAACGTAAAAAATAAATAAGCGTTCCATTGATGTATGGTTTGTTAGGATAGAACAGTATCTGGCTGAGATACAACTATTTGAAAATCTGGAATCTGATTTTTGATATATTTACAGTAGGGAAATTACAAACATCTTCATGGAACATGATCTTTCCTTAATGTCCTTATGATTTTTGGCATAAAAGAAAAATCAATAATTATGACCCATACAATGTATTTTTGGCTATTTTTGGCTATTGCTACAAATATACCCCAGCGACTTAAGACTTTGTGGTCCAGGGTCACAAATGTCTTTACTGTCACTTTTGATCAATTTAATGCTTCCTTGCTGAATAAAAGTATGAATTTCTTTCAAAGAAAAAAAAGATCTTACTGGTCCCTTTAAACTGTGGCACATTTAGTAAAAGGATGTCATTAGTCCATGCGATTTGTGCAGTTTATTTTAAGTATTTTGTAGTCATATGATTTCTGTAAGAAAAAGGCTGAAATTTAAGATATGATTCACTGATAGATCTCATAACCAATCATTAAATTCTAAGCATATTAAAATTGAAAACACTGAACCACTATGTACCACTGTCATATTTCGAACTTAACAGTCAAACATCTCCTTGTCGATGTAGGAATAATAAATTGTGACAATTTGGTACATTTTAAAGTTATATTAATGATACATAAAAAGTTGTGATCACATCAAACTCTGAAATACAGATATAGCAGGACATATGGACATTGGTGTGTGATTTCTGAGGTAAACTATGTGATGCTGCTGTAAAAATAACTCAAGTCTGAAATGTCAAATTCACAAGAACTCCTCTGACCTCTCCAGAGTGGCCATTATTAAAGGCGGCAGCAGGAGAACAGGCATGGGCAGCACGACACGAGTCAGGGATGTCTCTATCAGAGCCTGAACAAAAAGATATTTATCAGACCAGAACTCACAATAGGACTGCACAAAAGCTGCCAGTAACCTTTCACCATACTCACATGCCTGGCAGCCAGCTTTGAGGTGCCCACCACATTGCCTTTGTCGTCCAATACGCAGATACCCTCTGACAGCTCAGTGTGGCGCATCAGCAAAACATTACACACGTTGGCACTTGCTAAATGAAAGGAGAGCTGCAGTTAGAATCAACACTTGATGACAGACACAATTCCATCTGATGTGTAACTATTTGGATTCAGTGAGAGAGAATCATGTGAATTGGACCAACAAGAAAACACAAGAAAAGTAAGAAGCAGTTAATGTGCTCAATGCATTTGAACTTAAAAGAGTAGGGGAGAATAATGGGGTATACACGGTGCTATTTTATATCTAAACTGTCAACTACGTAAAATACACAGAAAGCATAGGATTATCAGTAGCACTTAATAGGTACTAACCCTGAACCTACCCCTAACCCATGTAGTTATCTTGGGTATATATTATCCAGTACTTTCTTAGGTAAGTGCACTGTAAGTACACATAAGTACACATACTTATGCAACCGGATTATCAACTAAAATTATAAGAAAGCCTACTAAAAAGTTAGTAGTATGATGTGTCATGCCATAAATTAGAAATTTCCATTTAAAAAAAAAAATGAAAGTGAAAGTGATGTGACATACACCAAACTAAGAATACCCACACTCAAAATAAACCCACCCAAATTAAACACACACAAAGTAAACACACACACACCGTGAACACACACCCGGAGCAGTGGGCAGCCATTTTTATGCTGCGGCACAATGCTGCGGCGCCCGGAGAGCAGTTGGGGGTTCGGTGCCTTGCTCAAGGGCACCTCAGTCGTGGTATTGCCGGCCTGAGACTCAAACCCACAACCTTAGGGTTAGGAGTCAGACTCTCTAACCACTAGGCCACGACTTCCCCCAAATATGAATATAAGTCTTATTTTGCTGCACATTGCTCACATTTTATAAATCCATCCAGGCGAGTTAAATATTCAATATTTTACAAATGTATCTGTATAGTAATAGTAGGACTTGTAACAGTATATGTATTTGCAGGCACATTATGATCATTCACACACACACACACAAAAACAAAAAAAAAAAAAAGACAGATAAAATTATATAAATAAATATAAATTTTTTGAACATAAAAATGATTGTATCTTGACATGCAAACAGTTTTTATCATTCAAAACGTGTATAACTTTTATATATCACATCACAAATTTTATGGACAGTTTGCTAGATGGTGGGTGACACATCTTATGCAATCTCCCATATATATAATCTCCCAATAAAAATACTACAGAACGAACAGAATACAATAGTAATAACCTGTCAGAGAGTCACCACCTGTGGATATTAAAATGAAAGTAATCAGAACTGGAAAACATTCTTGATCTGGAATGTCGGTGCTAAGAGGGGTTAACTGGATATAAAACAAATAGTTTCATACGGTCATGTCAAAGTGCACACGTCAATTACAAGCGGAAAAATGATTAGAATAATAATTTACTTCCTGGCATTATCATCTGTGGCATGTGGTGAGATTGGTGTGGGTGTGTGTGTGAGAGAGAGAAAGAGAAATAAAGAGAGCCTGAAGCATTTTTAATTTACAGGCCTTGTGTTGTGAGTTATCAGTGTTCAGTGCTGCAGTGTTGTGGGGCTGAGTTAATTGGCTGAGTTAACAGCTATTCACCTCTGAGGGGTTCAGACCCAGGCCAATTAAACACACACACACACACACACACACACACACATAGAATCAAAAATGGAGAACAAAGCAACATAAACAAACACATACTAAATTTTATATGGTCACCCATAGAGGCAAAAACCATTATGAAAATCCATTTATAAAGATGCTAAATTCGAGATGTCATTTTGAGGTTAACAAAAAAAGATTCATTTGCATTTTACTTAAAATGTATATAAATGCTAATAATGCAAAATAAAATCAAAGGCAAATTTCAAACACTTTGTCTCCACTGCGTTCCATTAGCTGCATTTAATTGCCTTTTATAACTAAATACTAAAACACAACAACAACAACATGGTGGCCTGGAGACGGGGAACTCAGTGCTAACACAGAGAGCACTTTAGGCCTAATTAACCAATTAGAGAGCGGCAGCCGAGAGCTAACAAGGTCCCGTTACCCCTGCCCAGAGAGGTGAGGGGGAACCTGCTGATTTAATTAAAGGGGTGGGGTGGGGGACAAAAACAATTTAATTACAGCCAAGCATCCCCAAGGCATTGTGGGACAGTCTCCCTCAGCCCCTCTGGACCTGTTTGAGCCTCAGAACGCTAATGGAACACTGAGATAACATTTCAGCAGCAGCCCCCCCTGACAACAGGATCAGTCAAAACACAACACGCTAATACACAACAATAAACAAACGCTTGCGGTTTAATGAAAGTCTGAACAAATGCTCATTTAGAAATTGAGTGTCATTACAAATGCAAAGACGTGAGCTTTCAGACAGCAAAAGAGCTGACTGAAAACTATAGGCATTAATTAATATTGTGCATTACTCAATAGTTTTATGCTTTAATAATCCACAGTTTAGCAAGACCGCATGACAGGATGCTTGATTTCTGTCATAAACACAACAGTGCAGATTATAAGCAGTGCATGCCAGAAAACCAACACATACATAAACATGCTCTCACACACATGCACATACCAACGGCAGGGAACGGGATGAACCTCTGGACCAGGATTCTTGTAGCTGGACTGAAATGCTCAGCTCTTTTAATAAGAAGATTC
Source organism: Cyprinus carpio (assembly GCF_018340385.1). NCBI lineage: Eukaryota > Metazoa > Chordata > Actinopteri > Cypriniformes > Cyprinidae > Cyprinus > Cyprinus carpio. The sequence continues at coordinate 12,098,166 of NC_056609.1, read as the reverse complement.
AGCCCCACCTGTGTACACATTCAATTACATTTAATTTATATAAAAAAATTTTTTTTTTTTTTAATAAACATACAATTATAAATGTGTACACACACACACACACACAGACACACAGACACACACACACACACACACAGAGAGTTCAAAAGTTTGACGTCAATAATATATTTTTCTTTCAAAGATATTACTATTTTTATTCTGAAAGGACACATGAAATTACCAATGTTACAAAAGTTTATAATGTTACAAAATATTTCTATTTCAAATAAATGTTGTTCTTTCAAACTTTCTATTAAAAATCCTGAAAAAAAAAAATACTGTTTCCACACAAATATTAAGCAGCACAACTGTTTTCAACACTGATAACAAAAAATGTTTCTTGAGCAGAAAATCAGCATATTAGAATAATTTCTGAATGACAGATTAAAGCTACAGTACACACACATACACTGCTTCATTGTTTCATTTTCACATAATTCATAATAAAGACCGAAGTAATGGCTACTAAAAATGAATTTATATAAATGACATTTTAAAATATATTAAAATAGAAATTAGTTATTTTACGCTATTACTGTTTTACTGCATTTTCATCAAATAAATGCAGCATTAGTGAGCATAAGAAACTTTTTGCTGACTTCAAACTTTTGAACAGTAGTGTGTGTGTATTTATGTTTTATTATAATACTTCATTTTTTTTCTTTAATTTATAAGACAGTGTAGGTGAAGAGAGGAAGGAAATTTGAACTGTGTGCTCATGACCTCACATTACCCGCTGTGCCACAGCTGTTGCTTTATATTACACCTATCTGTCCTTTATTTAGAGAGTGACATCTCACATAATCATAGAGCATGACAGTTCCATGTTTAGTGAGATCTGTCTTTAAATTCACCTCAAATGAAAACCCGTCGCATACCTAGTGAAACAATGAAATATTAAATTGATCTAATATAATAAATAAAACCCATGAAGTCAAAAATGTTATGGAGACACTAAACATTTGTTTTTATAGTGACCTTGAAAGCACGTAACTCCCAGTGGGCTTCATGACAGGTCATGACAGGTTATGCTAAGTTGTTTCTCATCTTGCCTTGTGAGTCTCTGGTCATCTCTATGAGCTCAATTTAAAGGCTCCTCTAACAAACATCTGAGAATCAAACCCATTCACATCCCTTCCCTTCCCAGCAGGGGTCTTCAGAGGGATTGTAGTTTTAATTAGTGCCCCCCTCCCATATTTCTCACAGGCATGGGGCCATTTGTAGTTGTCGTCACCATGGCTCTGCTTGTCATGCCCCTGGGCATCAAACTGCCGCCCAGCAGGGCAGCTAATTGGCTCTAGAGGACACTGGGGGCGTGACTAGAAGGATATGCAATTCAGCGATGTGAAATACAACCTCCATCAGTTCGCTTATTAAAATTTAAGTCACGTAATACTAGAAAAGTCATGAATAATATTTTTTCCTATTAGCCTGAAATGAAATTCAAAATTTAAGGATTAACAGAGAATTCGTTCTACTCATCAAATTACATAATACAGTTTTGTGCATGCATGTGAACTCACTGCAATAGTAACTGCACTGCTGACTGCACCGAGGTAACCCTGGAACAACTTTGACATTGGCGTGGGCTGAAAACATAAAAAAGCAAAAAAAAAAAAAAAAATCAAATAAAATGAATGGATATGGCATTTTTGATAACACTTCCTATGGAGCTTGTATATATAATGCACATCATGCATAGTATCTTATAAAAGAAGGACAACAATAAGGTCTTATTTGGAACAGGTATTGTTCATTGTTATTTAGTTTACTAATGTTAACAAATGAAACCTTATTGTACAGTGTTACAAAAACAACATATATCATGAATCGCAAAATTTATATATAACGTATAATATATTCGTTTTAACTTTTTAGAATATTATTATTTATTATAACACATTATATCCTCTAAAGTTACATTAGAGGATATTTCCCATAGTTATAATGTATTATATGTCTCACATCTTGAAATTGTTTAAGATCTGCACAGTATCTTACTGTATCTTATAAGTGTTTTTTTTTTTTGTTATAAAAAGACAAATAAGTCTTCTTGTAAATATCCAAAATGCTGTACAATATGCTCATAATATTTATAAATAGTCACTGTCTGCTTAAGATATAAGATATCATGAATTGGTTATGTGATACATCTGCTTTGAACATTTGTATTGTAATTTCAAGAAAACCATATTTTCATTGTAAAACGGTTACCAATGAGTGTAAATTTGCTCACAATGAAATTAACATTAGCCTCACAGGAAAACACTCCAATATGAACAACCAATCCTCACAATATGCAGCAAGATCTTAAAGAAGCAATGTCAAGTTGCAAGGCTTAAAAACATGGTGCTCGCTGCAGTATTATAATGTATTACAACTGTTGTAACGATTATTCATGAGATGATACAACATATTATACAATCTTGATACTGCATTATGCATGCATTAAAATAAATACACTTGATGCTGAAATCATATGACCGTGAAGTAGTTCTTTTATAGCCTTTGTTTAGTTTTTTAATTCTGATGATTGTATTCATAAAATAGTTCATCTGTAAAGATTATCATGATAAACAAAATGTGTAAAAATCATACGTTTTGTTGTTCACAGAGCTTATTTTCTGCAATAATCCAAAAGCCTTTCATGATCATTTTAGAATATATGTGAACATGAAAATATGCCATGCCTTATGTACTGGTCAGAATTATATTACTTGTATATCGCACCTTAGATGCATTACGGTTGCAGTAGTTGACACAGGCATTGTGGCTCTGGTTCAGCCACTGTGAGAAAGACAGTGAGTTCACAGTTAACAGAGCTTAGATTGACTTTTCATCTGGAAAGACCAGAAAAACACATGTATACCATACCTGCCAGAAGATGGTGGAAGCAAATGTCTGATTGGGTAAAAGGAGGCCTACAACCTATGATGGAGGAGTAAGTTACAAGAAGTGATTTAAAAAGTTTACATTTGGTGGGCCAGACAAGAAGGAAAAGTTGAATATCTTTTCACAATGACCTACCACTGGAGTACCAAAGGGCACAAAACCTGAAAGGAAAAGGAGAAACGTGTGCTGAGATGATTTCAGGAGAAAATGAACCCTTGATCCAATAATGAGATCACACTTATACTGTAATTTTGACATTCGAATAGGCTGGATCAGGCCATGTTTGGTTTAACAATCAGGATTATAGACTCTCATATGACATTATTAAACACATTTATAAAATCCTCATTACTCATAAAAGAAAGCATGGTTCAGAGGCAGCCATCATAATTGTCAGGCAGGTCTCTCTCTATCTGTTCTCTCTTTAAATAGTGGTGTTAACAGAAGACTAAAATACTCCTATTTCTGAGTGGCCCAACAACACTTCCAGACAGCAGGAGGGAGAGGGTTTAATCAGAGCCCATGCTGAGTGTGACCTTTGCCAACAGATCGGTCCAGAGAGACCCCCTACCACCTAACTCCAGTCTCCAGAGCTGGTAACAAGCAGAAAACTGCCTACCACCCATGACACAGACACACACTCACACCCTTACCTGACATGCGAAAGGGCATGGGGATCTTCTCTCCTGTGTCTGGATGGATGATGGCCTGAGGACATAATGAATCCACAGACAGCAGACAGGATGAAGAGGAGGAAACGAGAGAGAAGAAGAGGTGAGAGCAAGCTGATGGGAGAATTACCATGCTGAGGTTAGCCGTAATTCTCCTCTCATTACACCACTATACAGAACTACAGCTTGTGAGTGTGACACACTGCGCACGGAGACGTTGAGTGATTTGAGCAGGTTCTTTCATCATAGCAACCTGTAAAGGGCTTTCAACGCTGTTCACACTCACCTGTTTAATCTTCTGTGCCTCCCAAAGCTATTGTGAAAAACAGAAACATGCAAAAGAGGGAAATGTTTACAAGTATCACATCCTCACTCAAGTACTTTACACAACACATGTGAATTTGAAATTTGATTGGCTGATGTTTGTTCCTCTGCTCACATACCCATTTATGCACATTACCTTTAATATACTCTTTAAAAAAGGCTCTTTATTGACATCTGTGGTTCCATAGAGAACCTTTAACATCAATGGAATCTTTCCATTCCACAACAGGTTCTTTACAGTGACAAAAATGGTATTTTATAAACTTCACTGAAAGGTGTTTTGGTGAACCAAAAATGGTTCCCCTATATGGCATAACTGCAAAAATGTGTAGCAAACATGACACGATGGGGGTTTCCAAATTACCCTTTAATGGGCCCCAAACGTACCTGTACATTAGTCACACTTGGAGGCAGAGTTCCATTTCTGAACTGATCCAAGAGTTTCATACATTCATTTAAACGTTTCTAAAAAAAAAATAAGTAAATAAATAACAGCGAAAACACCATTCACATACAAATTATTTGAGGTTTACATTTCAGAAGACTCTCGTTTACCTCTGACACAAAGAGCGTGCGAGGGTCGATCACATCCAGGAAGTGTCTTAGTCTGCCATAAAATGAACCCTGAAAGTAACAGCAAAAGAACAATAAAATGCACTCCATTATCATGTAGAGAATTAAACAATACTCTCACAGCAAATCATAATATTGTACTGTTTAGCGAATTTGCGGCTAAGCACAATTCAATGTCTGAAGATTGTTTATAGTTTTCTAACATTAAAGGTGTAGCAAATTGAGAGAAAGCAGCAAAGAAAGTGAGATCACCAGCCTGGAGGATATTAATTCCACCTTAATTCTATAGATAATATAAGTTAAATTAGTTTTAATTATATGAGTTAAACATCTAGTCTAGCGTACCCGGTTTGTTGAGAAGGTTCATTGTTTTAGTTTAAAAATGCAATAAAAGTAAATACAGATTAAGTGGGACAAGAGGTGAAGTGAGACATTTAATTTTGTATTTAGTGTCTTCTTTTTTACTCTATATAGTGTAGTGGAGATCTTTAACTGTTTAAAATAGCATTGTGTGTTTAAGTCATTTGGCATCACATTTTAAAACGACAATGACAAAAATTTGATATTTGTCTTAGTTGATTTGTACCTAACTAAATTAACTTCACTTGTACTTTGCATATTTGTTGGTTAATGATATACTTGTTGCTTTATTAATTTATTTGTGTCTGTGCAAATGATTATTTCCACCTACAGTATCCATTGAATTCCAAAAATAGGCTTCTAAGTTACTTCTTGTCTTGAAGGTCAGGTCTTTGTGGAACAAGAACAGTTCAGTTCCGTGATTAATAATCATATGTTCACAATTTCCTTAAATGATTCGCCAAATGATTTCTGAGATCCCAGAAACGTTCTCCAGACGCGGGAGTCAGCTGCTGATGCAGACTCTGACACCAGGGCCAAACCAGTTGTTTTCGCGCGCCAGGTGTGTCCGCCTCATTATGAGCGCGCACCAACTGTCTGCTGGATGATCTGTAGACCTAAAAAGTTCTTCCAACGCAATTAAAATGTTCAAACGCGTGTGTGCAAGGAGGAATGTGAGATTATAAAGCAATACGCAACATATTCTCTGTTCATCACGTCTAACAGACGGTCCTTTACACGTATTAAGGACGGTACCGCTGGAGCAATAACAGCAGATGTGAATCATCTGTATTAAAAAAATAAACGAATGAATAAATAAATTACTTCTTCCTTTGAGGTTAAAGTTATTGAGTCACTAATGCATACAAAATGGTTTAAATTGCTTTTTTGCCGCAGTGAATGTTCCCTCGTTTTAATAGAGTGTGTTGTTAATGAACAAGCTTTGGCACAAAATAGTTGTAACGACGTTTTATCTTGATTCTGAAGCGAGGAAATAATTAATTGAGGGGGTGCTAATTAGCTATAGGGGTCTGTAACTGAACCCCTAAAGAATGTTCTCAAAAGGTCTCTATGTATTTTTCACATAGCCAAGTAAATATATGTTTCAACAAACCCAAAAGAGTTAGATTAGATTGAAAGTAACCTAAGGTAACGTTAACCATAACAACATGGCGCTGGTTACAGGGTTGCCAACCATTCCGTATAATACTGAATCGTCCCGTATTTAAGGCTTCAAAGACGCGTACCGTTTGAAAGCTGCCTGTACTGAACACAGTTTGTCCCGTATTTAAGGCATATGCCGTATGACCACCTAGACCATAGGAATACCAAACTCTAAACTGAGCATCAATTATTATTTTTTGACAATTGTGTTTGATTTGTGAGCATAGCCGTTTGAGGGAGGCTTCAAGACCAAGCGGATATTCTGCCTGCTGGTCTCTTCCCGCTTCCTTTTTGGAGAGGTGCACATCAGGCTATGGGTTTTATAGGGTTTTTTTTTAACATTCGCATTTCATATTCAGATAATCAGTTTGGGGGAATGCCATGCAAGAAAACATGCATTTCACCTGAGGGAAGACATTATCAATAAGGAAAGTCATCTTTCTTTAATGTAGGTAATGTTGTTAAATACCTAGATAAAACAATTTATAATTAAATAACTTACAGCGTATTCTTAACCTTGAATATAAAACACAAAATAACCAATGAAGTGTCAAGCACCCAAAGCACTCCATATTAATTCTATAAGTTATCTTTAATTGAAAAATATGCATAGCTGTACTACTGTATAGCTATTGCACACACGCAAATCAGAAGTCCGAAAGAGCTTTATTGCCAAGTATGTTTGCACATACAAGGAATTTGTTTTAGTGTCACAAGCTTCCAGAACACAGAGAAAACAACACAGAGATAATAAAAAATAAGATGTGAACAGATCATTTAAAATTTTTTTATTTTTTTAATCCAAAATAAAGAAAAAAAAACACAGTAATTTTGTGAAATAGCCTATTATTACAATTTAACATAACAGTTTTAGATTTTAATATACTTTCAAATATAATTTATTCCTGTAAAGCCATGCTGAATGTTCAGCATCATTACTCCAGTCTTGGGTATGATCCTTCAGAAATCATTAAATTATGCTGATTTATTATCAATGTAAGAAACAATTGTGCTGCTTATTATTTTTTGTGACCTGTGATATTGTTTAAGGATTCTTTGATAAATAAAAAGTATAAAGAACAGTATTTATTCAAAATATTTTGTGTGTGTGTTAAATATACATTATTTTTCAAAAGTTTGGGGTCAGTACATTTATTTCTATTAAGAAACTTTTAGAATACTTTTATTCATCAAGGATTAAGGCGTTAAATGGATAAAAAGTGATGTTGTTAGAAAAAATATTTTGAATAAATTCTGTTGTTTTTAACTTTTTATTTTATTTATGGAACACAGGTTCCAAAAAATATTAAGCAGCACAACAGTTGATAATATTATCAACACTGATAATAAATCAGCTTATTAGAATTATTTCTAAAGGATCATGTGACACTGAAGACCGGAGTAATGATGCTGAAAATACAGTGCTGCGTCACAGAAATAAATTAATAAAAATTATAATAAAAAGTATAATAAGATAGGAAACCAATATTAGAAATTGCAATAATATTTCACAATATTACTGTTTTTCTGTACTAAATACAGCCTTGATGAGCATAAGAGACTCCATTAAAAAACATTACAAATCTAAAAGATATTTACCCGATAATATATATATATATATATATATATATATATATATATATATACACATAAATAATAGGTGTGTGTGTGTGTCCCTTATTCTGTCCCTTATTTTTCCATGAAAAACCATGATTGTCCCTTAATTTCCTTTTCTGAAGTTGGCAACCCTAGTTACAACCCACATGAAACTATTTATCAACATGATTTGATAAAATATGTTAAAATATAGGCATAACCTGATCTCATGAATGTGTGTTAGTGGCGCGATTTTCTATTTCTATTTGGCTTATTTATATGCAAAAATGGACTTTGGGGTGTATAAGATACACAATCGGTAGGTTTAGGGGTGTGGGGTAGGGGTCGCCGTGATTTTGCCAAATAAGACATGTTGTCCCTGGAATAAACATCTTTTGATGATCATGGATCAACATTACTGTCCAAAAATATAGACTAAACCCAATCCCTACCCCTAAACCTACCCAATTTATTCCTAAAATCAGTGTGAAATGATAGCTGATTACAAGGGTGTAGAAGCACCTAACGCTGATCGTAAGCCTAAAACAGAGGATGTTGATCCAGGAACATGTTGTACTTGGTGAAACCATGGTCACCGTAGGTGTATGTAGGCTACGCTAAAGGGGCGAATGCTTGGTTAAGTGCATCAGACAAGACAACGAGGAAGTGCTGCTGTAGCATCAAGTTTTCGCAAGTTATTACACATGCACCGGAATAATTATGCATATAATAATAATTATGAATTTGCATATATATGCCTCCACAAACAGAGTGCAAGTCTGTGGGAAACACTGGACTATGGTATTAATAAATTCAACTGTATAACAGTTTCACTGCAATTCATGTTATAATGTTAGAATTAAATAAAAATAATACATATGCACTTATCTGTACATAGTAAATGCAGTTATTTTTAAGCGGTTGTTGACATCCTATCTAAAACGTGATTTAGCCATTTATTTTAACAATAACGGGCCTTCATCAAACCCGGAACTAATCAGCCGTTTGTGCCAGGATGGGGAGAAAGGTATTGTAAAAAATGTGTTTTTCGAACCACCAAGAATGAGAGCATGTTCTAGTACACCCCCAAAACAAATTCAAGACATTGTAAAAGAGCATAATAGGATCCTTTAAGAGAATTCGAAATTCTTTTCCTTCTTTTTTTCCTTTTGAGGATGCATTTAAAATGCTGACCCACTGTTTTAGGCTATAGTATTGTATTTCTGCCAATAATCTCAATAATATGTGCTTGATTTATTCTAAGCAACTATCAATATTAATACTTATTACATTTTACAAAGCAGTTATGTCACCAACAGAGGTCACTGTTAATGCGACTTAAACAAGGAATGAGGGCGGAAGAAGCAAACACTGCAGTCAACTGTTTGCTTTTGATTTGGTTTTAGCAAGAAAAGTAAACTGGATCTGTTTTAAGCAGCGGAAAGCAATTCAGCTGAAATATTCTGTCTCCAAACCCGTCTGCAGTAAGCCTAGAGAAATCAACCAGATGCAAAAGCACAAGTCTCACATTCGTAAGCACTGGGTCCGGCTGTTGTTTACCTGATCAAACCGAGACTCGCCGAGTCTAAACGGAGGGCACTCAGTCGGTGCAGGCATGGCAGCTGTTCCCAGATGCACGGTGCAGTCAATAAAGCTGTTTTACTGAGATCTCAAAGTTACGCAGAGTTCCCTCGAAGTGGTCGAGTGACTCATCCGTATCGATGCATTTTGGGTAATGTCGTTTTCTAACAAGTCAGAGGATATGTGTGATGAAATAACTTTTAAGAGTAGCTTAAAAATTTGCCATGAATGTCAGTGAATCCTTGTTTTTCTTTTATGAATAAATTAGGTAATTTCAGCCGCCTTAACTATATCATGTGGTTCAGTTTAATCATTGTTATGACCTTGTTTCTGTACAGAGTGTGCGATTTGATCATAGACTGTTTAAAATTTGTATCTAATGTATTTACCCAAGATAGTCATTCCTCATATAGCTTGTCTGCATGCTGTGCAATATTATATTTTATGCAATATTTTGTTGTAAATTATGTTCTCCTATTAGTATGGTCTAAAAATATCACAAAGACCTAATTCAGTGTGAGCAAATCTAAATCCTTTTGCACATTTGACTAATAGTGAGGCAAATGTTATTTGGGTTTAGTTTGAAGCAAAATCATTTAGAACTAAAAAAACTATATTTTATGCTTAATATACTAGTGTTGAAATAGTGGTTTATTTTTGAGATGCATGAGAGCTTTGTCTTCACGTCAAATAAGGACAGTCAGAGTTGCATCCCAAAGTGAAAAGTTTATTTCATCAACAGAGACCCTTTTCATAGCAGAGATGCTTAAATGCACACCAAAAGTCAACTGAACATCTCTCAGATGAGGCATTTGATAAAAAGAATACATCACAACCTCCAGTGGACACTCATGTTACTACACCCTGAACATCCAATCAAACAGCACCTCAGGCAAGCACTTCAAATATTTTGCACCTAAAACAAATGGTTCCACTGAACCCACCCATCATGTTCGGTGCTTAAATGCTACTTGATATATCTGAGGTTAATTTAAGCCATTCTTATTTTGATTGTGACAGGAATCCACTGAAATTTACACCAAAGGAGGAAGAGTTGAGCCTATAGTCTTAAGAATGAGGATTCGGGCTTAAAGCCGCTTACCGATGCATTCCTACAACTGTAAAATAAACCCTCTGCAATTCTTAAAAAAATATCTCGTTTTTAAATGACCTTAAAAGAAGAAGAAGAAAAAAACACTTTCCAGACTTGTAAAAAATAAAATGAAATGTAGTATAGTAAACAAGTTTTTATTTGCAAGTTCCAGAGTTTGTACTACATAAAATGTAGCTTTGATTATCATCTTCACCATTAAAAGCATACAAATCTTCTTCTACACACACATCTCATGACATCTCATGATAACATTCAGCCAAGGGCACTTGAACACACCTTCTTACTAGGCTGCAGGCTGTGTGTGTGTTGCTGAATATTTATATATTAACTGCTGTTCAACACAGTGGCAACCCAAGCACATATTTCATATTACATTCCATCTGTTTAGACCTAAAAAAGTATGAATCTCTTAATTTCTGCAAAAGCCTGGCCTTCACATCTATTGCTTTCTGTTACTACTGACCTCAATAATCACGATGTACACCAACAGCATTTAAAGGAAATGAGAAAATAAATGAATGTATTGTACAGACCTTCAGACCACCCAAAAGAAAAGGTGACAGAAGACCTGGCCACAAAGCAAAAAAAAAAAAAAAAAAAACATAACAATAAAAAACATAAATAGATATTCGCATGATTAAAATGTAACACATTTTTGAAAAATTGTAAACTTTTACATTAAGCCTTAATAAATGAACATTCATCAATCCACCTTCAACAGTCCGAGCACACGAGTCCTTAAGTGCTTCTACTCAGAAACATGTTCTTGATAGATCTTGAGCTTTAGGGACTAGCACTGAAACACCATGAGTATCCTGTGTTTCGAGGATGATTAGTTTGTGCAGTGAACGTGTGCGGTTGACTACGTGCACTTCCTAAGCTGTTTTTGAAAGAACGGTTGTAAATGCCTTGGTGTGAGGTTTAAAAGTGCTGCGGCCTACGCCTCTATCACACGTCTACATATAGTGCTACATTGTACACAGACAGTGGCAACACTGATAGTGGCGACATCATAGAAACACCAGAATTACATTACAGTAACATTAACAGAGCCGTTGCGGTATTGAGAATACTGTAACGTTAATTTAGAGCAAATCATTTCTGGCATTTGCTGTTTGCATGCCTTTCGTTCTCTCTTCAGATCCATTTGTTCATCTCAATACCAAACAGTCTTGGGAAAGTTTAACTGGAAACACTCCTCCGCCCTTAGTTTTGTATTATAATGTGCAATCTAATTAAAAGTGATGAGTTCAGCGAGAACAGAATGGAGAAAATACTGTATGATAAGGCAGCATTTGGCATATTGTCAGAGTGGCATATATGCAATGAATACAGTATGTATCCCATTCATTACACCTGAAAGCACTGGCAGCGATGTACGTGCATTGGCTCAAGCAAAGGAAGGGAGAGGAAGGACACTGACTTGCAAATCGAAGCGAGAAGGTCAGTTGGTTTGAGCCTCAACCCTTAAGCTCTTAAGTAAAGTGCGGAAGACATGTAGGGAGGCACAAGCAGTTTTGAAACTGGCTGATTCTGCTCTATTTCCTGCTTTCTACGTCTCACGCTCCCTCTTGCACACTTTCAGGTGATCTCAAACTCGCTCTTTTGTTCTCGGTTCAAGCAGCTGAGCGTTACATGTCAGAAAAAACGTGATAGAAGAAAAAAAAGATAAATCGATGTTTTTCTTCGTGCATTAAAAACCATTCACACTAACACTAGAAGACTGGCATGTCACAGTCATGCCTTCCTTTCGACTGACAGGTGGTTTTGGTACATAGCTGGACTGGCATGTGTCTTAGTGACATGTCTAGTGAGTGAATATCAGCTGACACGTGTCAAAATGGATCCTACCAGCTTTGAAGTTTAGCAGCAGAGTGCCGACCTTTAACCATCAAATGCAAACCTGCAGTGCACACGGACCCCAGCAGAGGTCCAGGTATTTTTGGACACAGTTAAGAACACCAAACCTACACCCTCTCCTCCATACCCATCACCTAGCGCCAGATAGCTCTCTACATTTATATGGTTGCTGTAGCAGTGCAGGGTTGTGACATCCATCCAGGATTCGTGGAGGCGTTTGTTGTATCATTTCATCTTAGAGCGGACCTGCAGCAGTGTGGGGGTCTGCTCCATGATGCGTACAAGAAGCGTGTCGATGTAATCCTCTAGATCTTTGATCAGAACCTTCATCTTCTTTAGCTCTGTCTCGCGCTTCTCCAGCAGCGCCCCTCGCCTCTCGTACTCCTCCCGCTCCTGCCTGAGCTCAGTATCCCGCTGGATCAGCAAATTCACCAGCTCGCTGTGGTTCAGGTGATAGTATGTGCCTCCTCCCTCCACTAGCTGTTAAAACAAGAAAGCCAAAAAAAAGATTTACTTTACAAAAATATTCTGGGGTTGATCAAAAAAAGAAAAAAAAAAAACACTTCTGGATTATGTTTGATTTGTGATCATGTTAATGAAATAATTTTTATAAGCAGTGCTAGTAGTAACCGAATCAGTAGATGCTGGTTTAATTTGATTTATATTTAAACATTTACTAAAAAATTTCATCTAAATGTTAAAAAATGTAAAAATATCATGTCTGTGCATAATGCGGTTTCTACAAATATAACAATCAGCACAAATGTTTTCAATAGTAATAAGAATTGAACCAAATCACTATATTAGAATGATTTCTGAAGGATCATGTGACACTGAAGACTGGAGTAATAATGCTGAAAATTCAGCTTTGCATTGCAGTAATAAATTATATTTAAAAAATGTAATCAAATAGAAAACAGTTATTTTAAATTGTAATAACATTTCACATTATTACTCCTTTTGCTTTTTTTTATACAAATGCGGCTTTGGTGAGCATAAGAAACTTTTTTCAAATATATATATATTTTTTTAAAAAGCCAACCCCAAACTTTTAAACTATAGTGTAAATGTGGCAAAATTATATTAATACTTTTGAGAGAAATAGTGCAGTAATATTGCTTTTACTCAAATAATGATCAGAGTCGGACAAAAGTTGTAATTGCACTGTATTTAGAAGCCAATGAGATTAAGTGCATGACAAGTGAAAGCTGACTAAATGATTTTAGGTTCATCAGTGTAAATGAATTCAGTGCGATCTGTTTACTTAAATACACATGCTTTATACACATGCAGTACCTTCTTGTCAGCATCCTGGCCTGTTCGTCCTGAGTGGATGGTGGATTTAAGCTTCTCTAGTACTGAACGACCCTCTGACCTTTTCTCATCAGGAGGTGTCAATGGCTTGACTGGGTGTGGACTAAAAGACATAATGACACAGCAAGATTAGATGGGAAAGAGTGCTATAAACAATTGTGACAGCTTCATATAATGAGTCAATTAATTTATTCACAACAGCACACCAATTAAGACGTTTTCATGAAAAGTCCTTAGTTTTGAGAGAAAGGAGATCTCAAGAACGCAATAAATGCTATCTTCGGTTAGCATCCTATAACCCCTTAGATCAGATGCAATGACAGAGTCAAAAATACACAAGAAACCAAGCCAAGTCCCCGAAATCAAAGAAACGTAAATTTACTTCCTTTTTAAAAGCTTCCTTTGGACTCAACAACACACACTCACAGCTCACTAAGTTAACACCTGCTAATTGAAGCGAGGCTCCCCCATCTCTACTGTAGGATCCACAAGAGAGTGTGAGCCTATGTGTGACTGTCCATGGAGAAATCATGAGACATGCTGCTACCACAAACAAATTAACACAAGAGAGAAGATGTGGATGAAGGGGAAGAGTCACCCTGCAGCCCGAGAAAGTGAAGCGCATTGATTTCTGCGTATAATAAGACATCCCAAAAGACACCTTGCCCAACCCCATAACACCATTTTCACAAGAAACATACCTCATACCACATAGTTGCAAAAACAGGAAATCTGTAGTTATTGATACTGGCAATATATCAATGGCAGATGCATGCAGAACCTCAGTTTGAGATGCTGTAGCCCTTATGTAGTCCAACAGCAAAATAATTTTAATCATGGATGGACCATATACTGGTGGTCTTATGTATATCAGCCAATAAATGGTACTTTTGAATGGTATCGATGCAATATATTTGAGCTAAATATAAATAATCAGTTATTAGCATTGGCCAAAATTTCCATGTTGGTTCAGCACAAATTTCTAGAAGTAGAAATTTTTTGTTTCAATAATTACAGATTTTACCCTTAAACATCCCTGAATACAATAACAAAGCAGAATGAAAGTGACTGGTGGAAGCCCAAGGAATTAACAAAAAAAAAATACCAGTGCATGATCAAGACCTTGAGGATTCAACCTCGGTCTCCCTTGACAACTACAACAAAGCTGGAGACCTCACCTGCTCTGATGATCAGATGTCTGTGTTTTATCCTGGAGAAAAGGATTGAATGCTGTAGAATTCACAGCCTGCATAGTAGGAAGAGGAGCAGCAGGTTTTGGACGTGGCACCTCTGAGGTACGGGGAATTGTGGAGAAGGGGAATAGCTGGGGCAGCGCATTAGTGTCTACTGCTACATGTGGTGTTGAGGAAGCTACAGGTGAAAGGTCGAACAAAGATGATGTAAAGTTAAGGCTATGATCATGCCTGGAAGCCAGCGTTGGCTGGTCGAAGGGTGAAGAGGCTGATGGCTGGGATAAAGTAGGCCAGTTCACTGGAAATAAGTCTGGTGTCACAGAATGTCGAACAGCTGGAGTTGTCCAAAAATCAATATTTATGTCTAGACTATCTGTTTGTTTAGCATTTGGTTCCGGGTCATTGTGGGTGTCTGCAGATTCAGGGTTTGCAACCAGACCTTTGCTAGTGCTAAGAAGGTGCATTTCAGTTGGCTGGGGTACAAAGATGTTTTTCAGGTCAGAATCAGTTATGACAAGGTCCTGAGTGATACTGGAGGTTTGTTCTGATGAACAATTAGATACAAACGCATTAGAATCAGTCAACTGGACTAAATGCAAGTTGTTCTCTGATACAATCCCAAAAGGTTCCATATTAAAGGATCCATCTTTTGGGCAGGTTTTACTCTCATCTACCAGACATGTGTCTGTATCTAATGGTGCAAGCTGAGCCTCAAGTTCTGCTATCATTTCTGAAGTAACAACAATTGGTGACATAGCTTTGGGAAAGTTGGATTTCTCAACAATGTCCCCTGAGGGGTTGCACTTTAGCACTGCTTCATCAAAATCTGACTTTATCATGTTCTCAGATGAAGTATTGTGTGAGGGGGCTGATTTGGGGGAATAGGTATGCATTCCTGGCAGGAGGTCCAATAAGGAATTATTTTGTAGAACTTGCAGAGGAGATTCTTGTTTTGGTAAGGCTTCTGGAAAAGGATTAATGTTTTCTGCTATGACCTCATCTTGCTTACAGCCCTTTTCTGGTATGCGTTTTGCGGATATGTCATCTTGTTGCACAACATTAGGGATATGGTTTGGCAAGGATTCAAATTCTGAAGTGTCTTCCTCAGATAGATCATGTCTTGGTTTCACTCTCTTTGTGAGCTCTAAGTTAGGGGAAACTGGGAAATCCTCTTGAGATACACAAGTGAGATAATGGTCTGAATCTGCACTCTTGTACATGCTGTGGAGAAGAACGCTACCAGGTGAGAGCACTGAGTTTGGATCTGATGCACCCTCCTCTGTCCCTGTTCTAATTCCAGTGGTGGGATGGAGATGTCCTACAGGAAGTGTCGGTTCATTAGAAGGCATTATTTCTTCCTCTTCACTGATGGTGCTGAGTTGACTTACCATGTTGTCTTTCTTAAATGGACTAGTTGGCAATTCATTGACTTTCTCTTGTTTGTCCTCCTGCATGTCATAAGACATGGGTTTTGAGAGTACTGGAAAGGAAGGGCCATCATTTAGGTTCTCAGGAACAAAGTCTTCAATTTCAGAACAGATATCTTTACTACTGACACCCTCTAAGATACCATTTCCTGATTCATTCTGTAGGATGGTGTCCATAACTGCATCCGTTTTCCCTCCGTTCTTCACTGGCAGAGCAGTTGATACTAGGGAACTCTGTCCCGATTGAACATGGAACACTAAAGGCTCAGTGGCTTCAACTAGGGACTTTCCACTTACTGCCACATTTTGAATGAGTGAGGCATTTGATCCCCAAAATTCTTCATTGGATTGTGTTATATTACTTTGAATGATGTCAGACTGTGGAGAAAGACGGTGCTCAATAGACTGGTGGTCTACGTCTCCACCTAAGGAATCAGATATCACTGTTGAGTGTTCTAGGGTGTCACCTGAGCTGTTGTCTCCACAGAATGGCATAGGATCTTCATTGACTGTCCCAGATTCGATATCTTTAGCAAACTCTAGCATTTCAGGCCTCTGTGATGTTTCAGGACTCACAGACACCCCCTCTGAGAACTCAAAGGAGATACTAGAAGGACGTTTAACAGTGTCTGCTTTTGATACTGATGGCTGTGAGACATTTTGTGGTCTTTGGGTGGTCTTCAAGAGATGTGTCTTCATTCTTGGAGTGAGGTGACAGTGCAGGATAAGGGCATGCAAGTGTATTCAGTTCAGAAAACCCTAAATTGGAATTTTCAGGCAAGGAAATTTCAGATGAATTGAGATCAAATTCTGGGAAGACAAGCTCCCCATGAGCAGTGAGGTCAGGCTTGTTAGAACTAGAGCAAATATAATTAACATCAATTACTGAAACTACAGGTGTATCAGAAGCAGTTTCCTTACATGTCTCTACAGCACTTGCTGAAGCAGTTCGTCCCAAATCAGTTGGGTAATTTGTATCCGACACCGTTAAACCACCCAATGCACCTGAGGGCTCTTGATTATTTGTTTTCGTGAAGAGAGCAGGAGGTGTAACCAAATTCATTGTTTCATTCACCTCCTCTGACTTCAATCTGTCGTTAGCAAAATGTTCAAAGTCATCCTGTTCTGTCGGCACCTTGAAAGAAATTAAAGGATCAAATGAGATATCCATTTGGGAAGGTCCTTTTTGGTTTCCAGTACTTGGCAAATCTGGGGTGGCATTACCATCAGACTGCGAGTGGGTTGAGCTAAAGAGAGAGGGCACATCAGGAGTTAAAGGAGCAGCAGAATGAAGCTCCTGAATGAATGGATTCTGCTGTGTGTGTGGGAGGAACGGATTGGCGTCAAAAAGGGGTGGGGAAGAAGTGAAGGGATTAGTGTTTTTGTCAGCCATACTCTGTGAAGGGTCATTAAAGGTCAAGGGTACAATGGGACAGATTGTACTGGCACTTGAGCCTGACTGAGGAGACGGGCTGTGAAAGGAATGTATATAAAGTACACACCATTAGTGACCGTGGCCTCCATTAAACCCATAATAACGGCGAGAAACAGTGATGGCCATAAGCAATGACCAGTGACCTTCACCGTCAATTATAATAAAATAAAATAATATAACCCCAAAACAACCAAAATAAGAAACACCAAAAAACTATTTAAAAAAAAGAAAGACTATTAAAAAACTAGAACTTCTAAATAGAGGCCATGTTGTGGTCGAAATACTATACTATCATACTTAGCAGTGTACATACTCTGGATAATATGCTTTTATATATGTATATGTGATAAATTGATGACATTTACGGTGAAATATGCAGTATAAAATCAGAGCACACTAGGATCAGGTAGATTCCCCAGAGTGCAATGGCAAACATAGGTCATATGATAACTTCTCAATATACTACAGTTTAATACATTTTGTCTACTGTATCTTTTGCTGTTCAAAAAATACAATTGCAGTAGTGCCTTGTCATGCGGTAGGCAGGCAGTATGATGTAAGATAATATTTCGAACACAGTGTCTGGCTAGACCTGCTTTACTCTGAGAAACGTAGAAATGCTGAGTTTGAAAGGTCATAACAATCACCCAACTATATCAGAGGGAGAGGTGAGAGGCAGAAAAAGGAAAGAGAGCAAACAAGATAGACTTCTACAGAGTGACATCTATGCCCATATAGTTAAGTTCACAAACAAAATCACTTTTTGCTTCAAGCAAGTTAACATAAGAGCATGTGATTGGTTGGGGTATTTGACATGTTCCAGTAGCTGAACTTCAGTGACATTTCTATGAATTAATATGAACTGGATGTCGCAGAGATAATAAAAACATGCTAGAAGCCAGCTGCTTGGGAAAAGATTAACAATAGTTACGAGCTAAATGGCATTGTAAATGCTGACTGTCAAAATAAAACTGTTTTTATGTTAGGTGAAGGCTTAATCTGTATCCATTTAATAGGTCATTAGTCATAAAGATTTAGCCTGTTATGGGACATTTCATGGGTGAATATTAACTCGATCAGTATAGATTATATTTGTGAAAAACATATTTATCTCACTTCCATAAGGATTATGGGGGACACAAATGATTGCATCGCTATTTCCAGAATTTTTGTGCTTTGCTGTGTCTAAGCATTTAATTTTAATCTTAAAGTTATCAAGAAGCAAATTCCAAAAGGTATTTTTGTGTCTTTGACAGACACAAATATGGTGCATTTTGTAGGGTCATTAGAAACAAATGTAAGCAACTAAATACAGCCAAAAAGAGCCAAGAACATTGCAGTTTATGAAAACACGGTCTTAGAAAGATAATTTTAAAGTCTGAGGTTTTAATAATTTCAAAACCCAAGACACAAAAGGGCAATACTGGATGCAAAAGTTGTTTTTCGCTTGTTTTTTGACTAATAGGATTTAAAATAAAGTGTCAGTGACGTCTTCGCACATGTACCAAATCTGCAGATATGAGCTGTAATGCTGCTCTCTTCTGAGTAATCTCACTTCAAGTGCCCTACAGAGTGAGTACAACATAATGATGCTCACTGTGGAATTTGCTCCAAGACATCAGCAGGAAACCTCAACATGAGATTAATTCGATACACTTGGAATTCACAGATTTAATTAGCTAACATCACTTTCTTTTTCCCCTTCACGTTTACATTTTTGATGAAAAATTGAAGACATTACATAATTGCAAGCTCTCCCAATTAACACAGGGATTTGATGAATTTGCAGAATCCTAGAGGGTCATGTATCCGTTTATGATCATGTGTGTGCACGTATCAGTTGACGCAGCATGAAGAGGTGTTTCCCTGCTTTACAAAAACCCAAACCAAAGCTCTGAAAAAATAGAACAGAGTGTGATCTACCACCACCCATGAAAAAAGAAAATATTTACCAAACAATGGACAGCATACACACCTACAACAGAAACAAGAATGCAGTTATACTGGTTAAGGTCAGTGACAGAATTAAACTGAGTGACTCCTCCCATTCACAAACACTCCCACACACATTCAGATCCATCTGTCTGCAGTGCAAAAATAGCACTTGCCGATTAAAATGAAGAAATCAAATCTTGGTATTGAGGTAGAACAAGTGTGAAAGAGACCGAGAGAAAGAAAGAGAAAGTTAAAGGAAACAACTCAAGAGTTCAGGTTTCCAGGCATCGCCTCCCCCTGCAATGCAGATGCTGAAACTAGATCTATGGCTGCATTTCACAATGTTCACTCTCAATGAACCACAAATACACACACACACTCTTCTATTTAGCATTTCTATCATAAAATCGGCAAAGATAAGTTTACCTGGGTTTACTGTGTGAGTCCTTGGAGCTGAACCATCCTTTATGTTTGACTTCTACAAGTGGTTGAGCACGTTCTGCTTCCTCTTTACTCGCGATTGGTCCTTTCCCAGCCGAATCACCTTTCCCATGTGAGAACAGGCCCCTCCTTTTCTTGCTCAGAGTCTCTGTCTCTCCAGCAGGTATCACTGTTTCCATCTCCACCTCATCTGTAAGTCTTCCAGCTTGCTCTAATGCTGCTACGATGGCTGCTTTTTCTTCCTCTCCGGGTTTATCGAAGGACCAGCGACGGCCATCCACAGGGCTGCTGCTCAGCTTGTCTTCCCCACGGTGAGAGAGGTTCTGCAAGGAGAGGGAGAGAGAGCCCTTCTGAAGCACCCCCAGGGCTGGGAGCAGGGGCTCGGGCCTTGGCTTTGACTGGGACTTGGGTAGCTGTGTCTCTTGGGATTTCGGCTGAGCTGACTGGGTTTTCTGGGGCTCGGCTGGCAGCGTGGTTGATCGTGGTTGACCTGACTGAGTTACTGGTTTGGTTGACTCTGGTTGAGGTTGCTGTAGTACGAGCGATGGTGGGTGGTGAGTAAGAGGAGACGTTTCCACCGGATTCCCATTCACCCACACTGAAGGAAGCAGAATAGGGGTGTCGTACTCTGACGTCAGAGAATGAGGCACTGGTAAGCTGATGTCATACATCACATGTCTGACAGGAGACACCTGTGGTGAGGGAGCCACTGTGTGTTCTAAAAGAGAAAGAGCAGTGTTGTTTTCTTAAATTTGTGATGTTATAAAAGAAACAACAGACTTTAGTCCCACTTTATAATAGGTGGCCTTAACTACAATGTACTAAATTAAATCATGTGTTTATATTGTCTTGCAAAATACTTTTGCTGCTATTGAGGCTGGATACAGGTAAGGTTAGGGCCAGGTTTGGTGGTAATGGTAGGTTTAAGTGACAGTGACAGTGACAATGCAGTGTGGGGACTTGTTTCTCATCAGTTGTTGATTGGATGGATCTGAATTTGAACTTGTAGGAAAGGGGTGGAGTTTAAGTAGACTAAATAACTGGAGAATCCAGTATGTATCCAAAGAGAAAGTATGTAGTATGTAGTATGTAGTCATTACCTTTTGATAAAAAATGATTACGTAAAAAAAAAACAAAATAAATAAATACAAATAAAAACTGAAAGGTTGAATCTCCCTTTCATGCTGACTTAAGGAATATTCTGGGTTCAATACAATTTAAATGGGTGATTGGCTTTTTTTTCTAGGCTTGATTGTGTTTATGGGGTGCACGTGTTAATGCTTTGTATTTTAAAAAAAAAAGCATTTTTCACATATTTTACCTTTATTCTAAACTGTTTTGTCTGTGCATAACATTTTTCAAAATCAACATTTTTATAGTCATTTCAGTGTTTTAGGATTTACAACATTACATTGTCATGACAGCAAAGTGGTAAAACTAAAAAGGTTAATGAGCAATTTTTTCCACACTAAAATCATGTTAACATAAGTTTTGTTTTGTTCCTCAACTACTGAAACAGAAAGTATTCTAACGTTTATAGATTGACCCCATTCATTTCCATTGCAAAAACCACACTGTAACCCAGATTTTAGATTTTTTTAATTATTATTATTTATAGATTTTTTTGAAAGAAAAGCAGTTGGAAATTAATTTTTATATCAGTTGAGTTTAACTTGTACTGAACCTGGAATATATGTAATAAAAATATTTCTATATTTAAAAAATATTTATATTATTTAAAAAGAAAAACACCAGATTTTGCTGTGCATACCTGGACTGTTGTCTGCAGTCAGGTTGCTGCTGTTACTCGGAGAGTTGGACAGATCTGAGACCACCACGCTGATACCTGCTGTCGGGCTGAGGCTGCCGCCCCGCGATGAAGACTCGCTGCTCTCAGAGCACAGTGACGTGCTTGAACGCGTGTCTGAAGACTTCCTCAACTTCCCACGCAGGAAAAAATTTCTCATCTTACTCCTGCGGACCTCCCCACCTTCATCATCCTCATAGTCTTCCTCACCACCCCCATCGCTCGGCAGCCGCCCCCGCATGCGTGCCAGTGCTCCGTATCCTCCAGGGACGATGGCGGAAGAGGAATCTTCTTCGCTAGAGCGCTTTTTAGCTCTCATGCGTTCTCTGAGCTTATCGAAAGCAGAACGAGGTTTGTCTTTCATGGAAAGGTCGTACATGCTGGCCGTCAGGTTGTGCCGAGTGAACTGTACGGTCAGCTGAAGCTCCCCTCGTTCTTTCTCCTTTTTGCCAGTTTTAGAATGCAGCCGGCACCACCTATGAACAATAATGAGTTAAGGAAACTGTGTTAAAGGGATGCACAAATGAATGTAAGCAGAACTACATCATCTAACTCTTTATAGCAGGGGTCACCAAACTTGGTCCTGGAGGGCTGGTGTCCTGCAGAGTTTAGCTCCAGCCCTAATCACCTGAACCCACTAATCGAGATCTTGCTTGGTGTACTTGAGACTTCCAGGAAGGTGTGTTGAGGCAACTTAGAGTTAAACTCTGCAGGACACAGGCCCTCCAGGACCAAGTTTGGTGACCCCTGCTTTATAGTAAACAGTATTTTATACAAGAAAAATACAATAAAGGGGATCAGCACAATGCATCAAAGTATCAGCCATCAAGAAAAGGGCTGCTAAACTAGATGTCATTTCATCTATGAATGCTGATCTTGCATATCTTTTTTGGTGTATTTTTATTTAATTTGTACATGTTAAAACCTTTACTTTTTCTATATTCAGAATTTAGCAATTATTTATTCAGTAATGTTAATTTTTTTATATATATATATTTCCACTTGAAACCAAAACTAAACTTAGGAAGACACATATCTAAATTAAAGTACAAATCCTGGAAAGAAATCCTCAAAAAACATCATAAGGTTTGGTTCAAAGGAGAGCCTCAGGGTATCTACACCAATATTTTATTAACATTGGCTCTATTTTATGATTAATGTTTTAGCAATGCACAAGAAATGTAGATATTAGAATTGTTTTTAATGATATTGGATATTTAATTTTGAACATTTAGATTACCTTTGCAACCCTCTACGGACACCTTGTCAATTGAATCGCCATTGGCTAGTCATTTTTTTTGTTTACTCGCCAGACTGATATACTCTCTCTCTCTCTCTCTGTCTCTCTCTCTCTCTCTCTCTCTCTCTCTCTCTCTCTCTCTCTCTCTCTCTCTCTATATATATATATATATATATATATATATATATATATAAATAATACACATACACATACACGTTTGTTTGTAAAATGGCACAGCTTTTTAAATATCTGAAGTCAAGTCAAGAAGTCAGCATTATAATATGATAATCAAGTATTATTTAATAATAGAAGTTTAGTAATTAGAATTAAAACTTGGTAACTATGTATGAATGGTGGGGGGGGGTGAAAAAAATGGGGGAAAAAACGGACAATAATACATTTACATTTACATTTAGTCATTTAGCAGACGCTTTTATCCAAAGCGACTTACAAATGAGGACAATGGAAGCAATCAAAAACAACAAAAGAGCAATGATATATAAGTGCTATAACAAGTCTCAGTTAGCCTAAACACAGTATACGTAGCAAGGGCTTTTAAATAATATAATAAATAAAAAGAAAACAGAGATAGAATAGAAAAAGAATAGAGCAAGCTAGTGTTAGAGGTCTTTTTTTATAATTGTATAATAAATGAAAAGAAAATAGATAGAATACAAAAAGATTAGAAAGGAAGTTTTTTTTTTTTAAATAGAATTAGAATAGTGAGTGAAAAAGTTAGAGGGTGAAATAAAGATGGAAGAGTAATAATACTGATAAGATAATAATAATCATAATAATAATAATAATAATCATAATAATAATAATAATATTATACGAATTCTACTAATAAGAACAATATAAAAGCACCAAGGATTAACAAGCTGCTGGATTCATGAATATTAATCAGGTTGTGTGCGTTTGTTTGAAATGATTTGCTGAAATCAAAACGGACGATAATAAGTGAGCGCCAGCCAATGAGATCAAAATCTCAAAATGCTCAAACCTAACAAACAACACTGACTGGACTATATGGAAAAAATAACATGCATATACACTCAAAATATATCATCTTCATATATCTTCAAAATATATTTTCATGTTTGAAAGGGGAAATTATCCATTTAAAATGAATGATTTAGATTTTTTAGATTAAAAGGTGTTTTATTTTAGACAATATGCACAGAACTTTAATACCAGCCATTTTTCAGTTATTACATAAAAATATATGTGCATTTTTTTTTTTTTATATTACACCAAAAATGTCTCTGTCCTTTGGATTAGTGGAATTGTGAGTGAACCTTTATATTTCTAGCAGTCAGTGAAGACTGAAGGATAGATTTATTGATCTGATGTTGTTGGGTTTGCCAGGTGCCCTCTCCTCTACATTCACACTCATGCATACAGTTCTTATTTTCAAATGCAAATACACAAAATGTATGTTTGAACTTAGATCACAATGCAAATGGGTTTACTGCTTAATTAAATGGAGGATTTCCTGATACTCAGTTTTTTTCTGCTTCATGTAAACACACACACTCACACATGCTGACAAAGGCAGAGCTGGGGCAAGAAGGTCAGCTTTCTTCCATCAGCATTATTGCTTTTCTAGACACTTTACACACATACACACATTAATAATGCAATTTTCTTATCGTTAGAAACTTGGCTGTTTAAACAGCCCTTTGACAACACATTAAAAGAAAACAATTAACCAATTAACAGATGAACAGATAGGCAGGTCCACCCACACAAGAATGTCTATTAATTATTCACATTTACTAATAAACACATTTGGCATTATTCCAGTGCACTGTTTTGTTGCTATGGTAGCATCACATTGATGCAACACTGGGATATGTTGTTTCATACTGCAAGTAGTAAAGGTGATACATGAATATTTAACATTAAAATAGTTCCTCTTGTTCAAGTTTAATATGCAGACAAAACTATAGGTTTGGTGAACAGGTATTACTTCAGTTTTACTTGCACTATGGCTTGAAATGGGGGTAGTTTATGTTCCAAATCAGATTAAAAAGCAATCAGTGCATCTGGGAAACAAACATATTCACACATACACAAACAGAAAAATAAATCAGCCTTGCGATCTTCATGGCAAAGTATCAAAGATCACCAGCATGATCCCAATCTCTCACAGGAAATCAAACATTCTCCTTCCAGGTTGTACATCTACAGTTCTAAACGCAGCGCAAAGTCACTTAATCCAAAAATGAACACCCTTGTCGATTATAGATGTGCAAGCATACTTAAGTACCTTCACTTCTCATCTTTTGAATGTCTAATCACTGTTGATGTCATTTCACTTGAGTCTTTAAAAGCCATATATTTCTCTGTAATTTTCTTAAATTCATGCATCATTCCATTGACCAATTTATTCACAGGTGAGGAATACTATTATGCCCACACGCAAAATATGCCAACAGGACACTCAAGGTACAAGAAGGCCTAATTGATTGGCATGATCAAAACTTTGATGAACAAACCGTTGTAGACAATTTACTACATACCTTCTATTATCTAATAGTTTATACTTTTTAGCATGTAAAAGGCTTTTTTAATGTAATTTTGAAAACGTTCACCTTCAGGTTGTGGTACATGGGTCTTTTTGCCGTTTCATCTTTAATTGTCTTAATAAAGTAAAGTAAACATGGAAAACTTTTATATTTCAAGATAAGCGCTTACTGGACTGAAGCGATTTGACGTTCCATTTCCATATAGTTTTTTTTTTTAATCATGTTAAAATGTGGGTATCAAATATTGCATTATGTTTTGTCTCCCACAATAAAATTTGATAAAAATAAGCATTTAAATATTATTTTTATTAATGGAAGATACATAGTGACAACTAATATTTTCATGCATATGTAAGTAGTCTGTTATGTTGTTATAAAGACATCCTTGAGTTACATTAAATTTATCAGAATTTTATCTTACTTTTTGGATGTAAATATCAAAAACTGCACAGCATTTATTTTTTCCCAGTTTCAGCTGCTAAATAAAAGCAGAAGTTTTTTTCCTCCTTAAACCGCATATTCTCATTAAATCATAGTATATAGTCTAATAAAAGTCTGATGTATCAAATATGATACTGAAAAAAATCTTAAAACAATTGTTTAAATTTTCAATAAACTGACATTTCAAATAACTGTAGTTTTATGACTATTATTTTATGTCAGACTTTACAGGGTTGAGTGTCTTAGATTAATGATGTTTCTAAACAACTGAATAAAACCTGTCATCTCTTTAAGTAACTTAAGGGTTAGTTCACCCAAAAATGAAAATTAGCCTATAAATTACTCACCCTCAAGTCTTCCTAGGTGTATATGACTTTCTTCTTTCAGACTTATGCGTATGCTTTCAGAGTTATATTAAAAATTGTCTTTGATCTTTCAAACTGTTTATTGCCACTCAGCGGGTGTTGCAGTGCATCAGTCCAAAAGAAGTTAAATAAAAAGTGCCCATCCTTAATAAAAAGTATCTCGCACGGCTCCAGGGAGTGAACAAAGCCCTCCTGTAGTGAATCTATGCATTTTTGTAAGAAAAATAACCATATTTAAAATTTAATAATCACTTTAATCTAGCTTGCGCTCACTGTTGTACACGGAAGCAGCTCCGGGCGGATGGCGTATGAGGTGGGCTTTGCGCATATGCCGTTTTAGAAGTGACGAACGTGGAAGCGCAGGGGAGAGATCAAAACAAAACGCCGTCACAAATTAGAAGTACAAAATGTGATATTTAGATATAAGCCAAGAGGAGACTGGTTTTCCTTTGCTAAAATAAGGAAACTTTGATTTTTTTCACGAGACTCCCCAGCGCATGCGCAGCACTGACCTCATACGTCATGCTCCCGGAGCTGCTTCTGTGTACAACTGTTGGCGCAAGCTACATTAAAGAGAAAAAAACCATCTAAATACTAAAATTTTTCTCACAAAAATGCATCAATTCACAACAGAAGGACTTTGTTCACCCCCCAGACCAGTGTGAGACACTTTTATGGATGGGCGCTTTTTATTTAACGGACTGATGAACTGCAACACACGCTTAGTGCCATTAAACAGCTTGAAAAATCAAAGGCAATTTTTAAAATAACTCCGACTGGATTCGTCTGAATGAAGAAAGTCATATACACCTAGGATGACTTGAGGGTGAGTTATTTATGGGCTAATTTTTGGGTGAACTTACCCTTTAAGTATCTTTGAGGCAAAATACCTTCTCTGCAAATGTTGAGTTACAAGAGGTAATCACATGTATTATAGCAGTATGTATTATGTACAATGGTGTGCTTAAACAATTCCTACTCCACTAATAAACAGAAAAGCAACATGAACCTAGTAAACTAGAAATCAGTAACTGAATATTTTGTCTAAATTTACTCAGAGTTTTGGGTGAAAAACGTAAAGTGCAAACTTCTTTGTGTCTTTGAAGAGCTTAAGATTCAAAAGCAATTAGTCGGCAAGTCAAATGAGTAATTTTGACTTTCACTGTTTGTTTTCTTTGTAGCCTCTTTTATAATCACCACACGAAACCAATGGGCCCAAAACACCCATTAGTTCCAGTATAAATCTAAATAACCCAGATTCAGCATTACAATCATTTCACCTCTATGTGAGGTGAGCAGCAGGTTAGATGTGGGCTGTATTGCTCAGAATCCAGCAGAACGGGCACTTTCACAGTGTGGTCCTTTCGAAAAATGCTGTAAATAAATGAAAACACACATTTCATGCTAGGTATAGAAAAATCTGACAGTTTCCCATCTGACTAAATGCTATAATCATGAATGCAGAGTCAAGAGTGATCTTATCGTTATATCTTACAATGGTAATTTGCCAACCCACACTAACTACATGATTCATCTGTCTACCCGATTCACCCCACCTACACAAACAAGGGGATATACCAACACGCAATCTGGAAATCACCAGGTACCAAGAAGTGAGCAACACATTCAGCAAATATCAAACCCTCAATCTTCAGCACACTTAGTTTATGAGGCACTACCTGAGACTGATGGGACCCAGAGAAATGACCAGTTTTGGGCCAGGCTAAAGTGCTTTTCCATGTAGAACTTTAGGTTTGTGTCAAATGGGGATTGTAATTAACAAAAAGAATGAAATAATTATGCACTTTTTTCTTGTATTTACACACACACTTCAGGATCTGTGCATCCGGGACCAGCTTTACAAGTTAAAGCTCAGCTCAAGGTTTTGATATAAAGTGGAAACTCACAAGGTTACTAAATATTTTTTATTGCACCATTAAACTTAGTGGAAACATAGCTCTTTATATAAACTAAATATTTATAGAAGTCTCTGACCAGAAGTAATGGTTGGAATAAAACAGCTGCATCAATAAGCTCATTTACCTGACTTCAGTCTTTAGACATATATCATAATGTGGAAATTTACTCTCGTTTACATTTTACTTTGTTAGCAGTAATTCAGCATGAGCCCAACCTACACAACTCTCCTCTGTGTGCATGTCAATAAAATCAATAATAACATATAAATAGCATTTTTGTTTTTTTGCATGTGCGTGTGTATCAGTATTTACTTATTTATCCTTACTCATTTCAAGTTACTGTTATTTTCATATAAAAATTACATATGTAATTCATGATAATGTAGTATCGTATTTTAACAGACACATTTTTTTAACATAAGTAAGTTAAAATCAAGGATAAACTGAAATTCACAGCACTTCAACTTCTGCTTACGTATTTGAAGGAAGCTATTGGATAATTTAGGGTAAATTCATATTATGCAAATTTGCATTGTTTTACAGAGAGCATATGGCCTACTAGCTATATGTTCTGCCTTAAAGGCATAGTTCACCCAAAATTTACTGAATTGGAACACATTAGAGAATTGTAGCATTACATCACTTTCTCACCAATGGATCCTCTACAGAAAATGTGCCACAACAATAAGAGACCAAAAACATCATAAAAAAACCACAAAAAAAACAAGTAATCCAGAAGAGTCCAGTTCATCAATTAGCAGTTTGTGAAGCAAAAATCTGTGTGTTTGTAATAAATAATAAATTTCTCCAAATCTGTTCCGACGATGAAACACATTAATCTATAATATCTTCAAAATTTTCAGCACATTTGTATTTTTGGGTGAACTATTCCTTTAAGAACAAATGGTGCAATGGGTTACTGGTGTAAACAATTTATTTATAATGAATTATCTTAAAATTTGATAGTTCTAGTTGAGTTGAGTTACAGAGTCTCACTTAGGCTACCATTTACTGCCTGTGTGTAGTGCATACCTCTAATTGGCCGGATTATGTAAGCCTTTCACTGCAGTGTACAGTTGTAAAATAATTGTAATTGTGTCACATTACCTACTCTTGACCTTGTCAGCCTCACTTGTCTCATAAAAAAAGGAACTTCTTCACACAAGTTAAACACATCAATTCTGGGGCCATCTCTACAGAAGTGACACCAGAGGATCTAGAGCAGCACTGAAGAGCCTCTATATAACATAACAATAAATGATTTCTTATTTGCTTGCCTGTTACAGGAAATGGGGCGTATACAGAGAATAAACCTCTCACACCCACAACTACTCAGGAAAAAGTATTTCCTCAGAATCAGACACATAAATATGTACAAACACTCTACTAAAACCCTAAAATACATCTTGAAACACTTTCCTTTGCATGCTACAATGAAACAGAAATATGTTTTCTTTTGCCTCAGGATGAACAAGAAATGAAGAAGTCATACTCCACTGGTCTGATCTGCTCGAACGTCCGTCTTGAGCTATTCTGAGCTTCTGATATCTGTTATCTAGCACCACAGCTGCTTCTGGTGTCACTCGAAAACTATTGGCTACTTCTGAAGACTATTGTTGGTGGAGTGGTAACGCAATTAAACAGTGCGGTGCTTTTATTTTATTATTAAACATCTGTCTTAACCATCTTTGAGTTACTAGGATTCTAGTATAACCTAAAGAAGAGGTTCTTTTTTTATTTGTATATGCTTTATTTTGTTATGGATCTTAATTGGTAGACCTATGAAGTCAACCTCATCTCACAAGAAGGCATATGAACTAGATGGTATGAATTCATACAAATTAGCCAAAATGTTACTGTAAAATATCTGTAAAACAGCTAAGAGACTGTGTTGATGAAGCACAAAGAAAATTACATTTAAAGAGAAAGCACATGATTCAAGCCTTAATTTTCCTGCTTGTGCCTTAGTCTTACATAATCAGAGAGGTGATGGAGAAAAGCTAAACTGCTCATACGCATAAACAGTGACATATTCCACACTTTGTCTGCAACTTCCGCTACCAAAATCAGACAAATGTGAAAAATGTAGACCATCATCACAGATACAGGAGGCTCCCCAGCCAGCACTACATATTTTGGATGTCTCCCAGATGGGACACTCCCATTTCAGGTCTCGGAGCCTCTGTTAATGATCTCAGGAGTGTTTGAAGAGAAAGATGTGCATCACTGAGAGGCCTGGAACAGATATGGGAAACACTACTGAAAAATTCCCCTACAGTCCCCCGTCAACATCCAGGCCCATTTAAGAGGGTGTGACTGCAGAGGAACAGATTGCAGCACAGAGTTAGACAATATCCGAGCAGACTAATGACACAATATTAATTCTCAGTCCTGTACCCAGAGTAAAAGCAGAACTGCTTCTTCACACTGACACTAATAATAACAACAACGACGAACACAAAACAGCAAACTTACTCATTTTTCATGTATTTCCGTTCCTGAAATGCTTCATCCAGAGGTATGACAGCCTGGCCCAGAAACACATCCAGTCCTATGAGAGCTCTGTGCATCACGGTGAGGGTCAGGTCGCCAGCACCGGGTGGGTACGCGTCTCGCCCTCCCTCCTCCAGGATCCCCGGCTGCAGCTCGAACGCGCATTCCTCGCCCCATTCCGGGTCCGTGGTCTTCTCCATCACGCAGGTGGAGTATTTCTCTTTGCCCAGCTGGATGATGGTGTAAACGTCGCTGGTGCCGTGTTTACCCTTCGCGCGCAGCCCTCGGGCCCGTAGCACAGTTACCTGCACGTGCGTCGGCACCCATCGCTGCTCCTCGTCGCTCTTCACCAAGGACATGGTCACCGGTGCACCGACAGTGGGGCAGCTGGTAAACGGCTGTTCTCCCGGTCGACCGTCGCCTAGTAACCGCCAGCCTATCGTCGTGGTCCACGGCAAAACATCTCGGCACGCGCGAGACGTCTGTGTTCGCGCGCCGGCGTGGGTCGTCTCTCTCTCTGCGGCGGTACAGCCGCCCTGCAGACCGGTGCACCGACGTCACTGCTTTCTCCTCTCCGCAGGACAAGGAAGTGACTCGAAGCGGTACCCGGACTACAGCATACTGCACTCGTGTTTCTCGCGCTCTTTCGTGTGCATTTAAGAAAAACAGCTTCACTAGGCAGCCTCCGATAAAATAAACAGTCGTTCGTTGTCGGACCGCTTATGATAAATGCTAAACTTGCACCCGCGTGAGAATCCGAATTCTGCCTTATGATGACATAATGTTGCAGATACGGTGATGCGCGGCTGGTACAGGGCAGGGTTTAACCCTCGTGTTGTCCTCAGAAACTTCACAAACTTCCCAGTTTTGGCCCACATTGAAAACCATTAAAAATTCATGAATTTTTAATAGTTTTCAATGTGGGCCAAAATTCAGGAATGAGGTGCATTAGAGTGCAAATTAGTCTTTACCCGTCTTTAAGGAAAAAGTGTTTGTCATGTTGAAAACGGTTTGATGTTAAATTATGTTAAGAAGATAAAGTATATCCCAATGCATGTATCATTTTGCTTTGAATTCATGAATGGTGTGCATAATTTAGAAATAAATCTGTAATATAATCCACTTTGTACATTTCTCACAACAAATCCAAGGGCTTTTGCCCCAGGCCCTTTTAGCCCATCATGTACCCAGTCATCAGAATTTCCAATCGCTTCTCATCTCGTCAAATGTCATACTTTTTTCTATCCCTCAGATATAGCTGAAAAGATGGAAAATAATCCACTACCCATGTT
This sequence comes from Cyprinus carpio, assembly GCF_018340385.1. Taxonomy (NCBI): domain Eukaryota; kingdom Metazoa; phylum Chordata; class Actinopteri; order Cypriniformes; family Cyprinidae; genus Cyprinus; species Cyprinus carpio. The sequence continues at coordinate 12,066,159 of NC_056609.1, read as the reverse complement.
ATGGTAAATAAGAGGCTACCGCTTGAGCCAAAATGAGAGCGTTAATGCTTAGCTAGCTATAGGTAGTTGACACCTTTCTCTTTTTTACAGGTTTGGCACAACTACGATTTTAGATTAAATAAGGGCAAGATGTTTCATTTAATTAATTCTGATTAAAAAAAAAAAACTTTAAGGTAGTTTTAGATGGAGTGTAGTGTATCATACCAAAGACTGTCCCTCTGCAGGACACTGCATTCAGCAGTTTTGAAACATTGTTTCTAACACTACTCTCTTTCTTCCTAGCTTACAAGCTTGAAAATGTCTTACTTCCTGTTGGGGTCCTGATTTGCAGCATCAAGGATACCCAAGAGATTGCCCATGTAAAAATGTATTTTGTGAGGCTTTCGACAAGACTCAATAATTTGTGACCACTTTTTACATTTAATGCATAATATGAGATATAATGGTAAAAATTACATTTATGACCAGCCATTTTTTAAATCAGACCCCAAATAGATAATGGCAATATATGTTATTGAATATTGATAATACTTATATCCACATAGTTAATTTTCTTATGCTGACATATTTTACATTTCACAATAAGGACACCACATAAAAGAAAAAAAACAATATGTAGAAAAACAGAAAAAGTACTGGTAAATGTCTGTTAGGAAATTTGCACAATTCTGCATTGTGCTGTGTGTTATAACCCTGAAACACATCATGATGCAATGCATAATTCAAAATTTGGGTAAAATACCTATCGAAAATCAATACAGAAAATTCCTTCATATCAACACACATTGGGCCCTACTTTTACAGACTTTTCTTAGAATGCAAGATAATTTCCACATTTTACTTGAAACTATTAAAGAATAAAGTGAAAAACAATAAAGCATCTGCTTACACTAAGTTTTAAAAAAGGAGATGCTATTTACAGTGAAAATAGTGGTAGGTCTTGTTTGCACTAAAAAAAGCACCAAACAGAATCATGTTTACAGTAAGTACAGTGATAGAAGATATTCACACAAAGTGTAAACAGAAGTAGCATGCTATTTGTACTAAAGTTCCATTGTCTGAACACTAGAAGACAGAGTTTGTGAAAATATCCCTTGACAGTAAGCTCTATGTGCACTTACTGGACATTAAAGCAAAAGGTTTATTCAAAAGCAAAAAGAGTTATTCAATGGCCAGTCATGACCTGAAAAGTAGTCAGTGCCTCTGACACAATAAGTCTGTAAAGAGTTTGAAGCAATGCACTAAAATAGCACCTGCCTCTGATGTGTGGAGAGAGGTCTGCCAGATCAACCACAGCTTTGACAACTCTCTCACGTCTTCTATTTTCTGTAGCACAAATAGTAGAGCATTACACTATGGCAAGGTCATGGGTTTGGTTCCCAAAAGCAAGAACTGTTAAAATGTAAAAATGTGTACATTGAATGCAAAGTCGCTTTGGATAAAAGGCTGCCAAATGCATATGGGTCAAAGACAAGACGTACCATTTTGGTGTCTGCAAATTAAACTTACAGAATTTATTTTCTATACATAAAAAGGCAAGTAAAGTGTCTACTTTAATGTTTCAAATAACCTTTGTGAAAATGTCATGAACATACGGGTGAAATAATTTTTCATCGTCATTCAGCGTAACAGATATAAACAACATATTTTAAAGAGATAGTTCACCCAAAATGAACATTTTAGTCTTCTCTAAACCATGATGAAAATATATGACAATCATTATTGTTTGCTCAGAAAAACAATCATTTTAAACGTGACACGTTCTAATGTATGGGGGGCGGTAAATTTAAAACTTTCCTTTCTTATGCTTTGGTGCTATGGTTCTGTGATCAATGAATGTTGATGTAAATGGACAATAAGACAATAAATGATAAAAAAGTCAATAAGATAAGAAAACAATTGATAACACCAATGTTACATTATCATTTTCACAGTATTCTCACAATCTCTACTTTTATTCACATTAATGACAATTAAAAGAAGAGAATAAGTTGCCTCCCTAGTGACTGTCTTACTTTAGACCTAATTAACTTCTAACTATGCTATTCTTAGAGGTAAGATGTCAATCACATCTTATGAGCTTTTGGAGCCAATTCTCTGTCCATAAGAATCCCTCACATGTATTGTCCTCAGTTTGATCAAACATACTCCCTAAACACTTGTGCGCGCTTGCTAAATGACAGCGGAGACACAGAGGTGCAGCTGACATTCATAAGCGCACTATCTGGGCCAAGAGAAACACACCGCACACACACTTACACATGGACACTCACACATACTAATCTGGAAAGGCTTCAATTCCAGCACCAAAGTGCAAATAGACCACTTACAGTCTAAACTGGGTAATTAGATCCTTAATCAGGGATCAGAACCACAGAGAAGCTTCTACGTAATGAAATTCCTCATTCATCTAAACTCATACACAACCTGACCCAATCTACTTTTAAACACGCTGCCTTGAACAGCTGTGACTAACACACTTCCTGTCACTCAATCAGACTTGCACACACACAGTGATTATTTCCATGATCTATATGAGCATTTCTAACAAATAAAATATAAAAATTTATATAGTAAACTTTAAATTAGTTTGGCAAATACGAATTTTCAGCATCATTATTTTTCATGCTCACATGATCCTTCAGAAAACATTCTAATTGGTTGCTAAATAAACATTTCTTATTGAAAAGCATTGTGCTGCTTAATATTTTGTGAAAACCTGACTTAAAACACATGAAGCCTCTCTCAGAAGAAGGCCTGCAAAACTCTAGCTGAAGGAAAGGTAAGCTAAGTGTCAATTGTTTTGCTGACTCTGCTATTTATGCATGGACTGGTGGTCTCATGGGAACAACCCGAATTTTGATATCCCCAAGCTAGAGGATTGATAATATGTGGTGCTTCCGCTCGGTCAGACGGATCTTACCCTGTCAAAACAGCTCGTGAGACTGCAGACGCGTCTCGCGGCCTTGTCCTGCACCAGACTGGCGTCGTGCTCGGGGCTCGATAAGCGCACACTTGTTTGACGCAGCTGGCCGCACGCTGCGCTTTTCTGTGTTCTAGGGCTTTACTCGAGGTGTCGACTTACAAACTAGACGCATCAAGATTTTCTTTGAGCGGTTTAACTCGATTTAGAATTTAATTATCCGCTAAACTGTGCGCGGAAGCGTTTTGTGGGAACAAGCGGCACTTCACAACCTCTCATGTCAATCATCCGATAAAGAGGGAACACAAATAATCTCAAAGCAAGCGATCACGTTACCCAGATCTTAAACTTAATATATCTTAAAATATATCTACTATTAAATATATATATATATATATATATATATATATATATATATATATATATATATATATATATATATATATATATATATATATCGACGGATTTTTTCCTTTGCTTTTACGATGTTTAAGATGGAATTAAATCAAACAAATAGCCTAATGTTTGTATGCTTTAGAGTAGCCGTGGACCCATAAACTAGGCTACTCAGCACAAAACTAGCCTATGTCTTTTGGAACTATATTTTTCTAATTTCTATAACTATAATAACTAAAAGAACTTTCAGCAGTTTTTCCTTGTCACTCACATAAGGCTTCTTAATTAATTTAGTTTAGCAGCACAATTCAATACATTTTGTCACAACTTTAATTCATGCAATCCACTTTGAAATAGAAGTTAAATGCATGTGTGTTTGACTAGTTTTCGTTGGCATTAACTGTATTGTTAATGTATTGTTGACTGTATAATTTGCATGGGACTGGATGGGAAGAGTAAATGTTGAAGGTGTCATTTTGTGTTTTGGAGATGAGATTAGAAAAGAGGGAGACTTGTAAGCGTTTCATGTCTTTTGCGATTTAAAAGAGTTTAACATCATACATAAGCCTATGGGAAAATTTACAATAGGCCTACATAATGTGCACTGTTTCTAGCCCAACTGAAAGAGATTAATTTTGAAACATTTTGAAACACAGTTTTGACACATTTAAATAATCTCCCAGCATGTCCACATATGTATTCTTACTTAGCCAAATAATTATATTTAGCACGCACCATACAACAAATGACTCCTGTTTAAACTACTTTAAATCACTTTATCTGGTCAGATCCTCATAAATATGTCTATGCACACTGGGTTTGTCAGTTAGATGCAGAGTGCTTCCTCTATCAATGTTAAAACCTGTTATTCAGTCGCACTGCCCTCCACTGGTAGGTTTTCAAATCAAAACTGTGTATTGTCCAGATCCGGTTCAGCACTGAAAAGTGCATTTTTGAATATGTGAAAAATTATAATACATATCACACAATAACTATAAATCAATAATAATAATACATTTTAATCAACACTCAAGGACACTTTACAGTTTAAAAACAACAATTACACACAAAAAAGCATAGATTTACATGAAAATAAAATGAAAATAATACAAGAGTAACCTAAAACACGTTTATCAATTATATAAAAAAAGATCATTTGAACAGATGTTTTAATCTGAGATTTAAACTAAAATGTTGCATACGTATATAGTTACATTTACAAAGTTGACCCCATGACAGGCCACCTGTGACCCACTACAGTGTTAAAAGTCTCAATACCACATTCAAATTTAAAAACAACAGCAGATTGTAAACACCAAAGTAAGAAAACTTTAATGGCCTTCAATATTGAGAATAAAAAGAAAAAAACAACAAATATGCATAAGGTATATTTATGCACACTTTTCCAAGTATCTCTGTATCATTATATGACAGATGTCTCTTTAGAATAGCTCACTTAATTTCAAGCACGAATGATCTTTTGAAAAACCTAAAGAAAGATTAGAGACTGAATTTGCTTTGGGTATTTGAGCTAACTGTGCTGTGGAGTTTGAATCATAATGGTCCAATCTGTCAGTGATCTTCAGTGTTTATCTAACGGCTTAGACAAGGCAAATAGACACTTGGGTTTGATCTTGAGGTCTATTGTGATTGGACACCACAATGAGCAGACACATTTGAGCAGGTTAGAGGTGACAGGTCAAAGGTCACCGGGTCTGTGGTCATGATCATGGGTGGCATATCCCCACAAACATCATAAATTGTGATCCTCCTGGCCATCTGTGTGCATTTATGTGTAAGATGACCGAGTATAACAGGAGATAATTGGAAACAAAAAGCACACACCAACCTTCCTCCTCGTCTCTGTTTCAAGGTCTATTGTCATGGTCACTGCAAGGTCAAGGGAGATGAACATCAGCGGAAAATATTGATTATGAAACTGTTAAACATTCTTTGCCCTTGAGCCAAGGAAAAATATTTGGTTAACTGATAAATAAAGATAGATAATCAGCAATACGGCAAAACTTTTACTTTTTTTTACCGTTACTTTTCATCAGAAGTATTCTTCCCATGTTCATATTGACCCACAGACATGCTTCACTTCTGTGTGACCCTGGATTAAACTCGGGAGCTAATCGAAGAGCTTTAGGTGTGTCATTTATTTATTTGTTTAGTGGGAGGCCATCATCTCCACGAGCCCCCACACTGTGTCAAAGCTAAAGGCGAATATCTCTGTGCATTAATCAAAAGGATTTTAGTTCATTTATGAACATGCTCGTCTGGCATCACTGTTTTAAACTCTGCTTTCTTAATCTGAGTGAATTGTGGGTCTGCCGTTGTTTTGGTCTTTGCCCTTGACTGCTGATTGATTTGTGCTCAAACAGATCGGTAGTGATGCATCTGCTAGCGGTATGAAAGATAAACATCATTAACCTAGCAACCCACGGCCTTCGATTTTTAACTGAGCATAATCTCATGACCACAGGGAAAACGTTACTGGTATTACGACAGTCTTTTTGCGATTATAATCAAAAATTAACATTCATTAAACGAAAATGGGCTGTTATGTAGAAGTACCATAATATACATTGTGGACAATATATTGGATACAATATCTCGCAGTTATAAAGATGAAAATCATATTATAGTAAGTTTGATTTTGGCAGAATGAAGTGACCATAGAGGTCAATTCTGAATTGTTTCTTCGGTTTAAGTGCATGGATTTTGATACGTTGCATGGGATGTAATTTCCAACATGAAAAACTGACAAATTATTAAGAAATATTCTAAACATTTTCCCATTCTCTAATCACAATGTTTCAAAGGAAATTTTGTTTTAATTAGTAATCATTTTATAGGTTTTTCCTGTGTGCTCTATATTTACCTTCCGTCATTCTGATAAACAAAAGTTAATTCCTCAGCAATTCCTTTCAGAAGTGAGCATCCCGTGTCCTGTTCACTCTGAAGGCCAGAGTCATTGAATTGGGAACTCTGAAGAGACACATAAAATAACTGACAATCATGATGGCAAACTTAAGATCTATTTCTACCCTTTTAGGTTCCACACTGTTTGGCATCCTGTTCATTTTCTTGCCATTATGCATAAATAAACAAATTATAAAGTTTAAGTGCCTGCTTTACTACAGCATATTTCTCAACGTCCAGTGTGAGGGTGCTATTATATTGTATTATTAGGCTAATATGGAAGGGAAAAATACAAATATCAGCATAAATCGCTTCATGGTTCACAGAAAAGCCTCGGTTTTTATATAGGGGACGTGTAAAGCAACAACCAGAGAACATTCAAAGAGTTTCAGGAAAGGCTTGCAGGCAGAAAGCAACAGGAGAGGATTAACACAACGGAGCGCAGGAAATGACATTTAACTTGTTAATATTTCGAGCTTTAGATTAATGATAAATTGTCTATTATTTTTCCTTAAAAGAGAAAGATAACACGGGTGTTTGGCCGAGGGCCCAACCGTCGTTCGTTCGCAAAGTGACAGCCAATTAATGAGCGCGCAGTCGGGCTAATGACGTCATGCCTTTCAGCGTCTAGTTTGGGGTAATGACTTTTCAGTGAATCTGCTGATTGAAATGTAACTCGGCTGGCCTCGGGCGAGCAACTGGAAATGGCTTGAACAGAGGCAATCAGAAGATGGCTGAAGACAAAGGATAGGGCTACTCCGCTACTTCAGTTTCTCTCTATAGAGCTGCAGCCGATGTTGTGAATCTATATGCATATATTGATGAAAAAAAATATTAGGCTACGCCATAGACTGCTCGCAGCAAACATGCATTAGCATATTCATAGTAAATATGCAGGCTATTTACGATAATAAGGTCGGATTATTCAATTCAATGAATGTTAAATAGATGAGCAAATAGTGCATGCGTTATCTACAATGACTTCTATTTATTCTTCATCTCTTCCCAATTGAACACTTCATTTCATTTAACTTTTCTCCTTTTTAATTTCAGTCAATTTCATTTTTTTTTTTTTTTTCAATAACGTCCGGGTTATGTGCTGAGTAGTTTATTTGTGGGAAAAATCCCGCCCTGCGGCCAGAGCGCGGAATAAGCGCTTTTTATTACACCACACACATAAAACAGAAGATATCACCCCGATGATGCTATGCATAAAAGATATGCGCGTGAATCAAGATAAAAATGATGCTATTTCCGCGCGCATGGCGTCCCACTTTCCACACTGTCCCACGTACTCTGCGCGTGTGTAAAGTTTTAAAGCAGGGGTGTTAAACTCATCTCCTGCATGACCAAAGTCCTGCAGAATTTGGCTTCAACTTTAATTAAACACCTGATCCAGTCGAGCCTTTCAGAATTGCTTGAAAAATAGGTATGCGGGTGTACTGGACCACGCTTGGAACAAAACTTGCATTGGTGCTGAGTTTGATACCCCTTTATAAAGAAAAAAAAATTAAGTAAATATCTATCTATCAATCTATCTCTCTCTCTCTCTCTCTCTCTCTCTCTCTATATATATATAAGTATATTTAAGTATCTTTAAGTGTTCTCTTGCTAGACAATATGGCTAGGATATGGAAAAAACGCCGTGAGCTTATAGCTATTTCTGGACTGAATATTATTGTTCCAGTGTGAAACAACTTGACTCAGAGCCATCATATTAACATTAAAAGATGGGGATCTCTGTCAGAAGACAATGACCCCTTCATTTAACCATCCAAAATAATTTTCACCACATAGACTCTCTTATAATTACGTTGTATTATAGTAATAAGTATTTTCTTTTTTAAGTAGTTAAGGTATTTAGCTTTATGTACTTTGCTGCCCTCTTTCGGATAAACATATGTATTACTTTTTTTTCTTTTTTACAAATTAATGAATATTTTTGTCATTTAACTTGTTACTGATGTATTGGTATTTAGTTTGTGTAATTTCATATTTATTTAACTGTTGCAAAATGTTACGTAAATACATAGAACATCTTTTTCAAATTGCATAAGAATTTGTTTATTCACATCATTATCTAAAAAAAATGACTTAATTGTTTTTGTTAATCCTTTAGAGAAAATAATGAAACATTTAGTTATAAAAAAATACCCCCAAACGCATTATAAAATCTAATACATTACAGAATTTAAAAAATAATAATAACACTTCACAGTCTGAATTATCCTATATGAAATTTGTGATTCTGTTTGACAATACAAATAAAAAATAAAACGTAATACTAACTCTACTATATCTTAAAGCTAAAAGCCAGGGTCATTCGCCGTTTTCAAGTGAGTTTACATGACACTCCAGATTTATTTTATTCAAACCCTGAACCATTTTAGTTATTGTAAACATCACTAATAATTCATTTCTGGGATGGTAGCATTCTGCTGCAAATGTTGAATGTTCAGTCCCCGGTTATAGATCACCTGTTAACGTAACACAAGTGAGAAAATTGCCATTAAAACAGTTAATATAATAACACTCCATGGGAAGTGTACACACTTCAAATTATATTTTGCATTGGGAAGAAAGTATATTTAAGCCCTGCAATGGACTGGCCATCCATGCAGGGATAGATTCCAACATCCCTGTCACCCTGCATAGCAGTCTGAATGAATGGGAAGATTGAAGGTAGGTTTTATATATCTGTATGTTTGTCTCAGTCAGAGATCATATTTTGATGCTTTCCAAATGAATAAGAAAATTCTCACTGATTTCCTGCTAAGATTTCACTCCATCGAATATGCTGCCCTGATTTTTCACATTGTTTGTCAAAGGGTGTTATTAAGAGATTTCTAATGACCCAGGGGCATGCAATACATGCGTCTAAAAGCACTGGCTGACAGCAGAGAGAGAAAACAAGATTGTGTGTGTGAATGCCACATCTTCTATAAAAGTTGATCCCTCAAGTAAAAACATTACTTTCACTGTCCGGGAAATTCTCCAAGAGAAATAAAAATAACCGCTTCGGCTGACCTGCGCACATTAAGCATACTTTTTTTTGCTCTTTCTTTGTTGTTAGAAATTCCGAGAGCCAAGCCAACGGCACTATGTCACAACAAGAAGAAAGCACATATACACACTGGCCCAGAAAAAAAAGCAGGTCTGAGAGAGTGACTACAGGCTCTCTGAGCCACGAGATGCTTGAATACAGACAGAATAAACATATCAATGTACTAATAAAATACAGGTGTGTTAACAAGGCACTTTTTTGATTTTATCTTTAAATTAAATACAGTTTTTAAGTTTCCCCTAACTTAACAGCATAAATATTTCTTAGTAATTCTTAATAATTAATAAATTTTTTAATAAGTCTTCTAAGGAATAGTTCACCCAAAAATTTACTTTTGCTGAACATTTACTCATCCTCAGGCCATCCAAGATTTAGATGAGTTTGTTTTTTTATCAAATTTGAAGAAATTTTGCATTACATCAGTTGCTCACCAATGGATCCTCTGGAGTGAATGGGTGCCGTCAGAACAAGAGCCCAAACAGCTGAGAAAAACCTCACAATAATCCACCCGACTGTAGTCCATCAATTAACATCTTGTGAAGCTACAAGCTACACGTTTGTAAGAAACATCATCAAGACGTTTTTAACATAAAACTGTTGCTTCCAACTAAAATAAGAGTCTGTTATTCATAATATTGCATTTTCCATAGAAAAAGCCATCACATGTGAATCTGGAGACAAATATGCACATACCACGCACCATTTACAAGAGAAGACAGTCCAAAACTGTTCTAAACAAACATGTTGGTGGATTTAGAGGACAACCGGGGCTGGCCTTTTTTACTGGAGGAAGCATTATTATGGATTATGAACACACATTTTGGCACAGTCTTTAAAGTTAATAAATGCATTAATGATAGATTTATTATCACTTAACAAGACATTACTGATGGACTGGAGTCATGTGGATTACTTATGGATTATTGTGATATTTTTCTCAGCTGTTTGGACTCTCATTCTGACGGCACCCATCATTTACTGCAGAGGAGCCATTGGTGAGTATAGGTGATGTAATGCTAAATTTCTCCAAATCTGTTCTGATGAATAAACAAACTCATCTACATCTTGGATGGCCTGAAGCAATCATTTCAGCTTTGTTTTTTTTTTTTTATTCCTTTAAACAGATCACATAAATGTGCAACAATGTGAACTTGGACACACCACACGGAAGTCATCCTCATATTTAAATGCACCATCTCTATATCTTGGATGGCCTGAGGGTGAGTAAATTTGAGTAGATTATCAATTTTTGGTAATCTATTGTAAGTGGAGAAGGTCACAATGAAACCTATATATGTTTTGATTATTATCTGAAAGGTTATCTCACATATTTTGTATTTATGATTAATGTCACTATTTGGACTATAGCAAAACACAACCCAGAAGAAGTACGAGAAGAAGCTTTTTCCAACTGTAGTCGTTGCTTGTTTACTTCATTCAAGCGTTGCCGTGGAGAAAAAGGGAGACGCCATTATATGCTTCAAATGCACAATAGACAAATCTGGGTTTGTTTCCCTTCAGCTACGATGACGTTGATGCTTGACGACACTGAATGGCATCTCTTAAAATATCTGCAATCAAGCGTGCGCAACTAAGGGAATTCAGCACAGCAAAGTGCATCCACATCAGAGTAGTTCCTGCACTGGATTGCATCTCATAGAGTTCGACATGGCAGTGAACAGCACATTAGTGAGTTTTGATGGTGGCGTTCAACAGTTAGAAGGGGAAGATACTAAAATAATCGTACCAGCTATTCTCAGCACAATCAGTGGGCTTGGGATCGGTGGGAATGTTTTGGTGCTTGTGGTACTAATCTACGTTTTCAGCAGCCAGAGTGCATCCGAGGCTAATGTGATGCTGGCCAACTTGAGTGCAACTGACTTGCTGATACTCTCTGTGTGCGCTCCGGCGCGCGCGGTCACATACTACAAGCGCACTTGGACACTCGGACTACTGGCTTGCAGAACTACAGAGTGGATTCAGCACAGCTGTCTGGCAATTAAAGCATTTACACTGTTAGCTACGAGTCAAGCACGTCATAACTTTTCCAGTCATCCTGAAGAGCAGTTGAATTTTCGTCAAAAGAACGTTGTGATCACCTTAATAATCATATGGACGGTTGCACTCGTGTTTCCAGTTCCTGATATCATTTTTTCCAGGCTGAAAGAAGAGGGAAATATCAGTCTGTGTGTATCCGAATCATCTTTTCACTCCCAAGATGCAATGCGAGTTTTCAGTAAGATGCTACCACTGGGCATCTATGTTCTTCCCATCATCCTCTCTGCTGTGTGCCACATCAGGACCATCTTCCTCATCAAACCGAGTTCCCACGAGGAGTCTTGTCTTGCACGTCAATATGAGAATTCTTTGATGTATTTATGCGTCATCGCCCTGAACACGCTGATGATGCTTCCCGAGTGGGTTTCTTGGGTGTGGATGCGCCATAGATCCAGCGAAAGCTGCAAACCGTCAGTCGGTTTGCAGATTTTTGCTCAGGTGTGTGTTTACTTGAGCAGCATGTTCTTTCCCGCCATTCTTCTGACCATGCATGTGCCCCTAAGAGAAAGTCTTAGCAATCTGTGTTCACTGTTGGCTTGTCGACGTGATAAACACAGACTAAAACTCGAGGGGAACGGAAATGAGATGCGCACAGTGGTTATGAGAGTGTTGGATGAGCGAGGATGTGTGACCATAATAGAGAGGCATTCAGATGCATCCTGTCAAACTCTTCCAGATCTCGAGCACTTTTGGAGCGAACGGCGAAACACTACAGTCACAGAGAATAGTGACCCGTTACCATGGGAACGACTGAATCAAAGCAACGTTGAACGCTAACCTTTGACCTCTGTTATATCTGTGTGGGAAAATTCGGTTTAAGATGCTATCTGTGTCTAAGCTGGTCCAAGCTTGTAATAAACTGTGCAGTCATGTATTGACTAAATGTATGTATTGAATATGAAAACCTTTTCTGATTGCCCTGCTTAGTTGCACAAGGCCAAAAAAAGGTTATACTTTTCTTTTTTATGAAGTAAATCTTATTTTCACTTTTGTCTGTTGTGTATTTAATTAATGTGTGTTCTGACTCAGAATCTGTTTCACTAAGAAATGTTTTAAGTATATGTAAACAATAAAAATGTGCTTTAAAATGTGTATTTTGTAGTCCCTTTTTGGTTGATTTCAAATGCAACCTAAAATGCAGGTGCTAATAGTTCAAAACATTTTGAATGTGATTTGTTAAAAAATGTTACATAGAAATATGCTTGCATGCTTAGATTTTTTTTTTTTTTACTAAATATACAAACTATATACTATATATTTAATAGATGTCTTTATTTGTATGCGGTATCAAAAGATTAAATATTGAAGGAAGGTTCACAAAAACCACGTGAGCATGCAATATTGTTGGTCAAGAGCTCACGGTGGATGCTATTTTAGTGCAGGCTCTATTAGTGCCAAATGAATGATTAGCTTTAGGTGCTTTTTGCAAGAGGTGCTTTTAAAAGATCACTGTTCTTTCCACTAAAAGCCTGCTTGGTTACATTACAAATACCCTCTGACATTTAACATTCTAGGCTGGTCATACTGTGACATGCATGCAGTAAAAAAAAAAAAGGCTATATAGGCTATATAGCAGCAATGAATAATATCCACAAAAGAGATTGGAATTCACAAGCAAATGGAAATGTACATTTTTACTTAGCAGCTTGTCAATAAGCGTTGATTAACTAAGCTAAACATACTTTGCACAGCTATCTATTACTTATAGCAACTTGGCAGTAGTGCTGTCAAACGATTAATCGTGATTAACTGCATCCAAAATAAAAGTTTTTGTTTACAGAATATATGTGTGTGTACTGTGTTTATCTATTATTTACATATAAATACACACACATGCATGTATATATTAAAGAAAAATGTGTTATGTTTATATATAAAATATTTCTATATAATATAAATTATATTAATATAAATATAAACATGTAAACACATGCAAATATTTTATAAATATATACTGTATGTGTGTGTTTATATATACATAATAAATATACAAAGTACATACACATATATTACGTAAACAAAAACTTTTATTTTGGATGTGATTAATCGCTAATCATTTCACAGCACGACTTGGCAGATTTCTTTTTGTTTGCATAGCAAGTCTCTATGAGATAAGCACATGATGCCACTAATCTAGTACATTCACAATGTCTTCGCCAAAAGTATTTACTATAAAATCATAAGTATTAACTATAAAATGTGCAACTATTTATACACTCAATATTAGGTAGCTATTTACTTTAGACTCAGAGAGCATGAAAAAGAAGTGTTTAAAAAGTACAGTATTGGATTTACTATGTTTGAGCTAAACATAAGGCCAGTGATTTATCATGCACAGTATTCTGCTTTAAGTGGCCCATATACACACAAACACAAGAGATTGGCTGTAGCCTTAGGAGATATGCTCATATTATGTATTTTCTATAGTATAATAGCCATTACACATGAAGAGAGTGAAAGATGCAGTCACTGTGGGAACTGAGGTGGATGGGATAAAGAGAAGAGGGTGACAAAAAATGGGATTACAGCTCCATCCACTGGCCATTTAGAGAAATATATACTGGGGTGACTTGGTGAACTGGCCATTGATACATATATGAGGGCACATGCATATAGCAACATAAATAATCAAATATACTATTATTACTCTGTTATTATTCTGCTGCACCCTCTTTCTCTTTTCCTTAGATGACTTGACAAAATCTCCTTTTCTGTGTGCTATTCAGATTTAGAAAGCTTAGGGGGCACAAAATAGGATCCATCGGGGGAGCACAGTAAATTTTATAGTAGTTATTTTTTGTTAATAAGGCTATTATGTGTTTGCAACACAGGCTTTTAACTAAATACAAGGACATCTTAGTAAAACAAGAATAAAACGAAGCACATTTGCTGGGAATATTTCAGATGTATTAATAGTGTTCAAAGCCTTTACTTTCTCAGATGATCACTCTCTTTAGGGTTTTGTTTAGGTTGGTAACGCAGATCACTAAAGGATTTATTTTTGGGAGTAGACCACTTCTTTCTGTCATTGCTGCAGATGTATGTAATGCGCATGTCTGAGAACACGCGTCTGCGCAGTGTACACACCGTGCAACTCAACAGTCACGCATGCTACATGTAACTAACTTTACAGAAAATGTGAAAATTAATTCCATAGTTACTGTTGAAATTGGACACAAGATTTGTACACATTTAATATTTATATTTTTTTTTTTTGGTGGCAACATCATCGGGCCACAAAAACGGCGGCTCGAGGGTCTTAGACCATTAAAATGAACTTAAGTAGCCTATACGTTCAGAATGTGCATATCCCTCCCTCAGAGTTTATCAGCGTTCAGTGGCGTCTTTATCGGTTTTTACAACTGCCATACCTTTAACAGCTGTACAATTAAAAAGGTAACCATGCATCTCAAAGTCTACCTGACCTAGGATCATTTTTATTTATTTATGTCCCCTACGCTCGCTGCACCTGCCAACAAAATGATACAAATAATAATAGTTATGGTTTTTAAAATTGTCCTATTGCAAGACGATACGATTCCAAAATATTTTTTGCAACACGGAAATATGAGAATTCAGTGGCGGAATATTGTAACAAGTTGATGCACAGTTCCGAGATCCAATGAAAAAGACAAACCGCGTGTGATGACGGGAGGGGTGCGCTTTAAACGCTGAACGGAGGACGTGCAAATCGAAACTTAGTGGTTCAGTCTGCGAAAGACCTCACAGACTGACCTTCCTCTAAAGGGTAAGTTCAAATACACTTCATATTTCTAGTGTTAGTTGTTTTGTGCGTAAATTATACTGTACTTGCGTTTCGTGTAGTAACGTCTGGCCTGCATATAGCTCGCGCACAGTAGGCTAAAGGTAGGTGACGATTTCACTTACAAACAGACAGACGTCTCTTGAAAATACGTGTTACATAAAGCACATTTTAATAATTTAAGACGTATGAATGCGCGTTTTGTATGTTTGTAACTCCTGCGACCTGGTTTTCCGCGTAAATTGACCTGAAAAATCATGCTCAAATATCGATTATAAAATTTCGCTGAACTCTTTTTGCATGGGATTCAAAGTTTGCTTTTTGTCGTTATTCTTCATCATTTACGCCAGGCACACGTAATACATACTTTAAAGTATATGCTGCATATCAAGACAGGTAGGTGCTTCCTGGTCACCTCGAAATACTTGACAATGTTTCCTCAAGATTTTACAGGGAAATGGTGCGGTCGTTTAGAGGACATTCCACATGAAAGCAGGCTTGCCAGTTTCCTTGAACATAAGCCAATTACGCAGTCTGTCATTGTGACCTCAACCTCGTGCTTTAAACCCTATAATAATTGATTAAAAACTGTGAATAGTCGCGGACTTGGCTGGCCGCACATTAGCTCTGAGGAAGGATAGCACCTGCCTACCTGTCTAGTTTAGTGTGGATTAGGACAGTAAATGAACCTTTATGTCTGTTATCATTCAAGAGGACATATACTAACTCTGTTCCAGTTAAACTATTTCATGTTTGACCTTTAAGGGACGTGAACTATGGATTAACCTGCAGTGCCTTAGTTTAGAAGAGCAATACTGTCATTGAATCTGACAACAGATTATAATTTCTGAGCTGTTTAAGTGAAAACATACTAAGATTCAGACTCAAAACAAGTCTCTGATGATTTTTTGGAGTCCTCCTTTTCGCTATGAGATTGAAGACTAGATGTGCTGTGATTTGTTAATGCTTTACGCGTGTAGTTATGTGGCACAGATGCAGGGGATGTTTGTGTGACTGTCTGATTTGTCAGTCCTGTCTAAGGTAAGACTCTGGGCTGAATTTTTGAGCTTGTTTGATTGAGCTGGCTTTTAAGGGGCATGAATATTTAGTTTGAATACACGACTTAATTCTTAATTCTCATAATAGAAAAAGTAGGCCTAAATGCTTGTTTAAATGCTTGAAATTTAATTTTATGAATTGTGCAGTATAAACATATGAGCAAACAAACAAACTAATATATCTATATATATATATATATATATATATATATATATATATATATAGATAGATAAATAAATATTTAAATGGATGAGTTGGACATGTAGTTTCTAGCATATACATGTCTTCCTACAAATTTGTATTAAGAGTTTTGATTCAGGACTTTATGAATCAAATTCATAGTTTTTCTATTATACAGTTTATATAAAGTGGTATTAAACATTAAAAGTAATATTATATTGTATAATTTTTCTTACTTTTCTACTATGGACAATAGCAGTAATAAATAATAATAATGAGTAGATGTGTCATGGTAGTTTATGCCACAAAAAAATGTTGTATGGAGCATATTGAATGGAAATATTTCATGTGAATAGCCGAACTGAACAGGTCAAATAACATAGGAATCCATTGAAAAGCAGGGCTTCACCATTAGCTTTTGGCATTTTTCAGTTTTGTACATGATTTCCCTCCTTCTGGGAACAGCAGATATATGTGTAACCGAACATTTTGAGGGAAAGAGGAGCAACGGTTGCAGAACAACAGTCGTTTTTTGCTTTGATCTTTGGAGATCATTAATTTTTCAGCCAGCAGGGTAATGTCCGGTTCACATCAGTTTTGTACTCCGTACCATACAAAAATACTGAAGTATACACTCATGTCAGAATCACTTTGTTACAGCTGTGATGTGTTGTGTTAGATAATAGGCCTACTGTAGATCGTTTTAAGTGCAAATTATTAAAATGTGCTACAATGTCCTGTCAGTATTGTTAAATTTTAAATATAAATGAGTTTGTATGTGACACAAGCCGATATACAGATATCAAAATCAGGTTGAGGTATCACACCAGTAGACCACACAAAACAAGGTTTGCTATCTAGATACACTTTGGCCCATTCATTCACAAATGAAAATTATTTACAAATATACTGTACATGAACTCAGAAGCTTAGCATACATACAGCTTAGCATAATTGAATAATATTATGTGTCTGCAGGAAAGCAGCTCTGATCTGTCTGTCACCAAATGAAAAATGTATGTCGTCATTACATGAATGCATGATTTAAAAATACATTTAATAAGCCCTTACAATCGAGCACATCAAAGAGTTACATTATATAGTCATTAGCACATTAGCCAAACCAAAAATGGACAGAGCTATGATCTATAATGACCAATGTAGTACTCCTGTGAGTTTGGGAAAGAATGTGAATCATTAGAAAAGACAGAAATGCATTAGACATAAGTGGTGGGACAAATGTTTTTAAAATGTAGAGTGGATATGAGGATTGCTCATTCAGGGACATCCCCAGTATTGATGAGTCAATGTTGCAAAAATGATGCAAAATCTGCATTACGTTCCTCATATCCGATCTAGATTTTACAAACATTTGTCACACCGGTTATATCAAATGCATTTCTGTTTCATCTGTTGTTTGAAAGTGTTTTCTAATGAAGGCCAAATGGAAACTTAAGGATTTCCCCAAAATTCTCATGCATACACCAGTTTTCATTTTCACTTTCACTTTCACTTTCAAGGCTTCCCACATCCAGAAGTGCTGAAGCAGGATGGATTAAATGAGATGATGCAATCATATTTCTAGCATTGTCAGTAGACTGAACTCTGCCCAGCTGATTATCTAACATTCTAATTCAGTTTTAATTATAACCCTCTCAAACTTTGAAGATTGCATTTGCAATAATTCTCTCTAATTCTTTTCCCAGGTCTGATTTGGAGTCCAGATTCAGGGACACAAAGAAAAGGCTGTTGAATTTTACTATTTAAAGCAGGTAGTTATTTTCAAGTATGTGTTTTATTTAGTGCAGGGGTGTCCATTCCTGCTCCTGGAGGGCAACTGTCCTGCAGAGTTTTGCTCCAACCCCAATTAAACACCATTAAACAAGCTAATCTAGGCATACTAGATACTACCAGGCCGGTGTGTTCAGGCAAGCTGGAGCTAAACTTTGCAGGACAGTCAGTGTCCCTCTGGAGCCAAGTTTGGACACCCCTGATTTAGTGTTATTAATTACAATAAACCACTAAATAACACTGATTTCTGTCATTCTTTCTTTATAAGTGCAAAAATGTCATTTACACGTGAACAATTTTATAACGAGGCAATAAGGCCGAATTTGGCTCGTTTTTCATCAACGGTCAAAGTGAGAGATATCTTACCTCACCTGCCATGCCTCACACTCACTGATAGGGTAAGCAGAACTACATTTAACTACATATAACATCACAATTATATCTAGATATGCAAAAGCAAAAGGCTTAGGTCAATTATTTCTTTTAATTCAATTTGTGTTTTTGCAGGAAGAGGTCGAAGCCAAGAGAGAAACTTCTGGAAACTTCACTGCTATGCAGACACTTCTGGACAATCTACGCAGACGTGAGAAATGGCCTGATGAGTTCATCACTGCACTCCGGAACTGTGAACATAGGGAACTGGCTAATGAGATGAGAGCTACTTATGACAGGATCAGGGGCATCACAAGTAAGAGCTTTCTTGCTTGTGTGCAAAACAAATTATGAAAAGGAGGGACGTTATTTTATGAATGCCTTTTTTCTTTATCTATAGATAATGCTGCTCCTGCTGCTCCTAAACCCAGACCAGCACCTGCAGCAGGTGCTGCTTCTACTTCATCTGGTTCCACAACAACCACAACCACAGTGACAGTTCATGCAGTCCCAGCGACCACACCTCATCTGCTGATTCCACCCTCAGGGGGAGCCCCAGCAAGTTCAATGGCCCCTTCCAACGCTGCAGCCCTAGAACCATCTCCTGCTCCTGTTAAACCTCCTACTCCAGTTCCAGCACCTTCTCCTGAACCAGTTTCCCAAGCTGAAGTAGCACCTCCTGTTGTAGCTACTTCCCAAGCACTTCACCCTCCTGTAGGCTCAGTTTCTGAAGTGTCTTTACCTGTTCCAACCGCTGAGAACAAAACACCTGCTTTAGATAATTCAGATGGCTTGGCTTTAACAGACCGAACCACCATCTCCTCATCAACTGGTGAAGCTCTCCTCTCCACCTCAAGTGCTCAAACATCCTCCTCAGACACTTCCACTGCTCAAAACCAAATAACAAAGCCTTACACCACCTCCCAGACTTCTCCGAAGTCAAAGAACACCCAGGTGCCAACAGCAGACAAAGATATTGACACTTCTGAGAGACTTCCTGTCCAAGACACTAATCCCTCATTGAGAATGCAAAGGACATTTCAGGAGCCGGAAGAGATCTCTGACCCAACTGCAAATGGGGTAATGCTCAACACAAAGCACTTTACTGTTGTTCTTAAGCAAATCTGTGACACAGCAAGTTCATTATTTCAAGTTCACTCTATTTCAAGTTTTTCCAGTGGTTAATCTGTTGTTATTTTGTGGCTTAATCTTCTGTTTTCTCTGCAGGGGATTCAGAGGAACAACACTGTTGGGTTGCCAGTTTTCAATAATGCTCCAACAAATTCTACCAGAACATCTCAGGCAACATCTTCTGCACCTGCTGAGGTGGTTAATGCATCTCCTTCTTCCATCAACCAGGAATATTTCAGCAAGCCTGGTGTCCTTCAGCCTCCAGAACCCCAGCAGAACAGAGCAGAGATTCTTCCTGTCTTTCAAGAGGAGCCTTGCTCAGTGGTTTCAGATGATTTGGAGATCAGTAACGCGACAGACTCTTCCACAGAACTTGGAGAGTCTAATAGTCTTGCAGACCAGAACTCCGCTCCCTTTGATTCTGCTACTCAGTCCTTTCAAGACCCTCCATACAATGCTGCTCCCTTGACCCATAACCAGCCTGAGGAGGACCACTATGAATCTTTCTACGAGAATCATACTCAGATAAATGTAATCCGGTATGCTGAAGAGCCATCTGCTGAAAATATGAATGGTCAGCCACCAAGCATGCTGCAACGTAGCAGAGTCATCTCTGAGGACCAGCGTACCCTGAACTATGTTGGCACAGAAAGTGCAGTTCTTCTTTCTGAGCCATCTGGGCATGACCGTAAGAAGTCAACCACCATCAGCATTCGAGAGGAAGAATCCAGTGCTGCTAGGCCAGAGCAGAGAGGAGAGGGGCGCCCAGAGTTATTCAGGATAAACAACTTCCACCTTATTGCTGCTGCAGGGATTGGTCTTTCTGCTGCATTCTTGGCCTGGAAGTTCACCCACAAATGAAAATTTCATCATCATGTACTCACTCTCGTGTTGCATGAATCCCCATGACTTTTTTTTTCAATGAAACACAAAGGGGCTTATTAAGTGAAATGTCCAGGCTGCTCTTTTCCATAAATAACAGCGGATAGTAACTGGTGTTGAAGAAAAGGACAAAACGTACAATAAAAGTAGTCCCTGTAAGGTTTGTGCTATATACCAAGTCTTCTATAACCATTCGATAGCTTGCTATAAGGAACAGACTGAGATTTTAGTTGTCCAACATGATCTCTTTCTCCAAACTCTCCAGTGGTTTTATCCTCATGTATTATTTCATGTGTGCACATATAGGTCTATATGTAATGGTTTGCCACGTGCCTTACATAGATATGCCTTGTACGCCAGGGCCAATAATGAATTTGACTGCCATTGCATCTGTGAAATGTTTCACTAGTAAATTGATTGTCATGGAGCTTCAAAGTAATTTGGAGGACCCAGTTTGACTGGTACTACATTGTACAACAATTTGATGTATTGTGAATTGTGGTGAGGATATATAGAAGAATATATCCTGTGTGTGACAGACCATGAATATAAGGAGCATTTATGAAAAACTCATTTGGAACATATTACATGGACTGGACAATTGCTCCAGCCCTCTCCTTAAGGAACTCTTTCTCCATCACTGTCCCATATTTTCTGGACAGTTGGACCCCTGTAAGAGTTTCAAAGTGTCCACACACACAGAACGCTGTCCACTTTTGACAAAAATCAAATGTGTTCTCCTAATCCCTGCTATAAGAGTTACCTATAGTGGTATAACTGTTAAGATAGATTAGGCTAAATGCAAACAGAACCAAGTGCCCCATGGCCCAAGATTATATTGTTTATATTGCTGATATGTAAGTGTTGTGTCTGCAGAAGTCTCCAAGTCCAGTGCACAACAGTAATACATCGATATGTAGTTGAAAAAGATTGTACACTGTATTCTAGGTATATTTTTAAGTTCACACATTCTCTGAGATGTAAACTTGTGTTCTTTGGGGTTGCTGGCGGCGTTGCTCTATCGTTTGAGCTGCAGAAACAACATAAGATTCATGCTATTCGCATCAAGTTATCTGTGTAAGGGTAAACTGCTACATGAACAGCATTGGAAATGACTGAATGCATTACATGTACACTTTTAAATGTAATTCATGTCATTTTTAATCAGACACTGCGCTTTATCCACACTTTTGATGTGAAATGATCGAACCTGATTTTAAATGCACTGTATGTGTTAATGTTACTCCTGATCTTATGAGTATTTTATCTGGTTATTGTAGGTTTGCTAGATAAGTTACTGTAATTCAGGGGAATATTTGCGCTAATATTTGTTTTGCTTTTGTGTACTGCTCAATATTGATCATGCACAGTCAATAATGATTTCCAGAAATGTTTCTGAAATAAAATATCCTAACTTGAGTCTTTCTGCTCAGTCACATTCAGAGCATAAAGAGGCGGTGAAGCTCGTGAAGTAATGATGCTTGTAGTGTTGTTATGTGAAGCGCGTCATCTACTGTTGAAGAACACAACGTGCGCGCCAGTAAGGTCACGTGTGAACCGAACTGAGAACCTGATTGGCTCTCTGCGACTTCAGTTGACAGGAGAAGAGCTTTCTTTGGTAATTCGAGTAACTGTGCTTGTGTTGTAAACACAGCGACGTAAACACTTTCTATGGAGATGTGAATGGCAATATGAAATACAGACTATGCATTTATATATGTTAACTGTGATTTTTCTGCTTAACAATCGATGTAGAATTTTTTGGTAAAAGATAATGGAGCTGAACGGCTTCCACTGTGACGGCGAGGGATGTGCGGAGGAGCAAGAGGAAGAACCGACAGCGCTCAGGCTGCCTCGATCAAAGACGGAAACGCCATGTAGCATAATTGCTACACCGGGCGCAGAGAGCGCAGCGGCCGGCGGCAGTGCACTCCGAGAGCAGCGGGTGTCAAAATCGACGCCGGTGATGCTGAGGCTCGATTCACTGAAAAAGAACAGGCCGCGTAGGTGAACCATCTTGTTATGGCGCTAGGTAACAGGGTTAACGGAGCTGACGCCACGGTGAAATCACAGCGATAAAAGGCCAGATATATATATATAAATTAGACCAGTAGTCATACGTTTTATAGCCATTATAGTATTTTTTTTGCGCTCATGGTTGCCATCATATTACTGACTAATATACACTATACACTTAAATGTTTAGACTATAGATAACATTAAGCATTAAACGTAATACAATTCATATATTTACTTATGGTTTAGCGTTAATACTATAGTCTAATTTACAGTTGATGAAATTAATAAGCACTTAAGATTTTCTTCAGAAATCTTATATATCAAAAGGCGACCCAGCACAGTACAATGGTACAGAGTAATAACGTGTTATAACCAAAAATCTAATATTTAAGAGTGTGACATTTAAAAAAAAAAAAAAAAAATTGTCGTGTTGACTTAATCAGACGCAACCATTCAACCATGCTACTCAATTTATTGTGCAAGGAACAAATATTTATTTTTGATTAATGAGAATTTTTTTATTCGAAATTAATTATTGTGTATTTGAATTCAACAAGGATGCCTTTTTTTTAATGCATTATACGTTTTGTTTATTTAATGTTTGATGTTTATTGTTAGTAAATTGCAGTCACGATTGTGGATTTTAAACTATTTAGAAATTATCCCAAATTGTACTATTTAGAAATGTCCCTTTTACTTACAGGGCTGAAAATGTGCCAACCTCAATGAAAATTACAGAAAATAAAACTGCTCATATGTAGCTAACGGTGAACTTTTTCCAAAAATAAAAGTGAAATGAGCTTACTCACAGAAAGTGTTTAGAAAATGCACAAGGTATTGAAGTCACTCCACTGTTATTGGTCCCCAGCCTTCCCATGGTTTGGCATGGACATTGGTGGCACATTGGTGAAGTTGGTCTACTTTGAGCCCAAAGACATTACAGCAGAAGAAGAACAGGAGGAGGTGGATAGTCTGAAGAGCATCCGCCGCTACCTCACCTCACACACCGCCTACAGCAAAACAGGTATACGAGATGTTCACCTGGAGCTCTCTGACCTCACACTTTGGGGCCGCAAGGGCAACCTGCACTTCATCCGCTTTCCCACACATGAGCTGCCTGCCTTCCTGCAGATGGGCAGAGACAAGCACTTCTCCAGTCTACACACCACCCTCTGTGCCACTGGAGGTGGTGCATTTAAATATGAAGATGACTTCCGTACGGTGTGTTCAAGCTCACATTGCTGCGGTTATATATATTATTTTATGTGATCTGTTTAAAGGAATAAATAGACCAAAAATGAAATGATGGCCTCAAGCTGACCGAGATGTAGATGAGTTTGTTTCCTCATCGGAAAAGATTTGGAGAAATTTAGCATTACATTACTTGCTCACCAATGGATCCTCTGCAGTGAATGGGTCCCATGAGAATGAGAGTCCAGACAGCTGATAAAAACATCCACAAGTAATCCACATGACTTTAGCCCATCAGTTAACATCTTGTGAAGTGAAAATCAATCATTAAGATGATTACACTTGTATGTTTTTGTTTTTATCAGCTGTTTGGACTCTTATTCTTACGGCACCCAGGATCCAGTAGTGAGCAAGTGATGTAATGGTACATTTCTCCACATCTGTACCTATTTAAGAAACTCATCTACACCTTGAATGGTCTGAAGGTGATTTTTGGTGAACTATTCTTTGAACTAATTGGTTCTCTGTGCTGTCTGTCTTCTCTTAGATGGCCAATCTGCAGCTGTTGAAGCTGGATGAGCTGGACTGTCTGATAAAGGGGGTTCTGTACATTGACTCAGTGGTCTCAGGTGGTCCACCTGAATGTTACTATTTTGAGCATCCAACAGACCCTGAGCGCTGCGAGCAAAAGGCATACAACCTGGAGAACCCCTATCCTCTGCTGCTTGTCAACATCGGCTCTGGTGTCAGCATACTGGCTGTATACTCTAAAGACAACTACAAGCGTGTTACTGGAACCAGGTTGGTCAAGACTTAATAATATTGCAACAGTTTAACAAAATAAATGGGCTTTTTACTGTAAAGCTATAGTAATATTTTCGGTCTCCCCTTTAGTCTTGGTGGTGGTACATTCCTTGGGCTTTGTTGCCTGTTGACTGGATGCTCCAACTTTGAGGAGGCATTGGCGATGGCCACAGAAGGGGAAAGTACACGTGTAGATAAACTAGTCAGGGACATCTATGGAGGCAACTATGAACGATTTGGCTTGCCAGGATGGGCTGTTGCCTCCAGGTACAGGCACATACAGTACACTAGAGTTTGAAATTTGGGGTCTTTTTTTAATGTTTTCAACAGGGGATTTCGCACCGCGTAGTTCTAGGAACTTAGTTCTAGGACTAGCCAGCAAGGTGGTTCCTAGAGAACCAATTTCTCACCTGGGCTGTTTTCCTGGTTGCATTCGGACCGGCAGCAGGAACTCTGAAGCAGCCGACAGCAGCATCTTTATTCGCGTTATTTACAAACATCAACAATCAGTGAATGGAGAACGCCATGATTGGAGCTGTTTTTGTTGTGTGTTTTGGGTTTGTGATAACGGAGATGGAATGTAAATGCACAATTTACGCAACTGAAAGAGCAAAAAGTTGGGCTAAGAAACTAAATCTCCTGACAACTTGCAGTGTTACATATCTAGACTGTGAAAAGAACACAGTGCTGCAGACAACAGGTAAACGCCATTTAAAGCTGTTTTCCATGTTCATGGAGTAAGTATTTTTACATGGCTTTTTAAAAAATGGCATGTAGCCGGTGTTTCGTATGCATTTGGCCAATCAGCATACACTTATGTCACTGGTAGTTCCTATAGAACTGTTTAGACCCTACTCTGAAGTAGGAGCTAATTTAGTTCCCCAAACAGAGTTCCTAGAACTAAAACCGTTAATAGTTCCTGCGATGTGAACACGCCAAAAAGTGAGTAGTTCTGCCAATAGTTCTAGGAACTATGAAAGGTTCCTCCGGTGCGAAAGCCCCTGTAGTTCTTAAATCAATCCAAATTAATTCAGGATTCTTTGATGAACAGAATAGAAAACTTTTGCCACATCATGAATGTTTTTTCTGACACTTTTGATTAGTTTAATGCATCCTTGATGATTATTATTTTTTTTTTTTTTAACTTTTAACCCCAAACTATATGTAAACATTAACATTGTTATTCCTTATATGACACTGTTATCATTTTAAAATGTTTCTGTAATGACCCTGATAATAGACATTAATCAGTTTAATCAATATAATGTGTGTGTGTATAATTTTCTTTTGTAGCTTTGGGAATATGATGTGCAAGGAGAAGAGAGACTCAGTCTCCAAGGAGGATCTGGCTAGAGCAACACTTGTCACCATCACCAACAACATTGGCTCAATCACACGCATGTGTGCACTTAACGAGGTACACGTGCACATCCACACTTTAAATCACCAGTATGTTGTCCTTGCCCTTGTCTGTCAGCCTCTTTACAGTGCTGCCTTGTGGAATCTGGATCAAGCAGCATTGTACAGGGCTATGAGAGACCAGGCGCCAATCAGCTCCTTGGAGACTCCTCTTAAAACAATGACATCTTTTGAGAATCAGTGGTCATTATGAGTTTCTTCCATTTAGAACATTGAAAGAGTGGTATTTGTTGGGAACTTTCTGCGAGTGAACACATTATCCATGAAGCTGCTCGCTTATGCTTTGGACTACTGGAGCAAAGGACAACTCAAAGCCCTGTTCCTGCGACATGAGGTGTGTGTGAGTCTTTGTAATTCCTCCAAAGCTAAACAATATCTAAACAAATCACTTCAAGTCATTTTATTTGTGTTTTTCAGGGTTATTTTGGTGCGGTTGGTGCACTTTTGGAATTACCAAACCCATCCTGATCTGCTACTCAATCTTAGTTCACAGCTTTTACCAAAAGAAAGAAATATTTATGCAAACAGACCAAAATTGCCTTCAAATATTAGATCATGCCCTCAACTAAACAGACCCAGCTCTGACATCTTATTAATACCAAAACTATTACTATAATAACATCTGCTAATAATGTGCTATACAGTCAGGTTGAACAATCAGAATTAACCACATGCCTATACTAGTTTAATGAATTACTGCAAACATTAGAACTGTTTAGAGCCTTTAACTTTTAAAAAACAGTCTTATGTAAAAACAACCACTTGATATAAGAATAAGCCAGTAAGAGCTGATACTTTACATAGCTTAAATCACAACCATGTGATTAGACATCATTTATAATGTGTCAGCTTTCATCTTATACTGTACTATCATGGTTATGAACTGATATTGCATCAAGCAGAAGAACAGTGACTGAAACTTGTATTGTTTATGGTTTCTAGTGACAGTAATCATTATGGTACATTGCACTATTTTTGGGGCCCAGTCATCATATACTCAAAAGCAAGCTGATCAGTCAAGCATTTTGCTCTCTTGTATATGTAACTGATGCAACATAAATGCAAAATTACTAAATATAATTTTTGTTGTAGATGTTGCAGTGAGTTCAGAATCAGAATTTCATGAATGTAATGTAGCTCATATTAGTGAAACGTTGTTGTTTTGACAATCTGTGCATAACTGTGAGAGAGAAAGGGACCAGGCAAAACTTTGACCTATTTTCAGGTAGAGGAACAAAAACTTATACACTGTGGATAAATCTCCTCTTCAAGCCTGAGAACTGTTTTTTTTTTCTATTTCTTTTCTTCCTTGGAATAACTTTGGTGTCCCTGTTGCATAAACCAGCACTGAACCAACTTGTGTTCTTTTGCCTTCTCTTTATAGTCTGTGTATGTTACTTGCTTATTGCTCAAGTCTGTATAAATAATAGACAGTTTGCTCATACACCAGCAAATAAGAAGTGCCTTGCGTTTTGTGTTTAAAACATGAAAAACAAGTATTGTTTTTTAACAAAAACGCCTTTGTAAAAATTTTTTTTTTTTGTAATAAAAGATATAAATCACAATATAAAAAGGCTTCTTCGTGCTATTTTTCGGATATTTTAACAGTAGCATATTGTTTTTTTTTATTATTTAAATATTCCAGCAAATTTCACGGAGATCAGAATCCCCAAGCAGCAAGTATTTTTTACAAACGTAGACCGTGCCTGAGCAGAAGAACGTTCCGTTATGCAAGTAGGAAAATCTTTTCCTGAACTGTGAAAGGGCTATGTGTTTTTCCTAAAACGAATCCTGCCCCTTTTCATTCGTGTGAAGTCGTCCACGAGTCAGCTCCACCTCTCCCCCCCGTGCTCCGTCTTTCCAGTCGCTCTCTCTCCCACCCGCACGACTGTCCAGCTGGCAATTCCCTGCCATTACAGCCCGTTATCTCTGCTGCTCATCAGACGCTTTTCTCTGCTTTGTACAAGCTCTGAGTTCTGCAGCTGGCACTCAGCTCTTTTCTGGATGCTTTTCTGGTTCTGTGCATAAATATAAACTGCATGAAACTGTGTGCCAAGACTGTGGAGAGACCGCTTAACTTGAGGTAAGGGGGGGGGGGGGGGGGTAATTATGATTTTTATTCCTCTGAGTATATTATTGAATAGTTTTATCTTTTACGCAAAAGTGTCATAAATATTGTTGAAAAGAGTACCGTTAACGTTATTTACTTGCACAGATATGATCTGAGATAAAGCAGCTGGACGCCAAGTAGCCTACACTTCCTCTGTCACGTCCTTTTATTCATCTAAGCTTTGCAGTGAAGCTAATAAATGATGTCAAAGCATTTGCAACAGTTTTATGTTTTAAAGAACACTTATATCATTATTAAAACACTGTTAAGAGTTTTGTCGGAAGTTCCTTTTTCTCCTACTCCGCCTGTATTTCTTAGAAATGGACAGCAGTCTTCAACTGACCAGAGAAGTTGAGCTGCTTGAACCACATTTGAAGTCACTTTAAAAAAGTAAATACACATCTGTTTGCAATTTGCCCTCACATGTTTATTAACCTGATGTTTAATAGTGAATTTACCTTGTGGGGTCCAGACCTGGCTGTGTCTCGCCGTTACCTCTGCATTTCTTTTGCCTGTTTATATAGCTAGGCATTTTAAAGCATGATATAGTTTACCGATGATGTGAGTTATGGATTTTATCATGCATTTTATGCCGTTAGTTTGATTTAGTTATATTTTCCTTGGAAATACCATGTGCTGGTGAATCACGCGCCCCTGAGCTACTGATCTGTTTTCAATTGCGCGCCAGTCTCTTTACTACCTTGTATAATTGGATCCATCCAGGAAAAGTGATTGATCTATTCAGTTTGGACATGTTTTACATTTAAGTTTTACACATGTAACATTCTTGAAATTACTTAAAATACTTGTCTTATACAAATACTGCAGATTTAATAGGTATTTAATGCATTCGATGGTGTACTTTATTAGAAAGGAGACAAAGGAAATGAAGAAAACAAAGCGCATAGAATAGTTATAATTGTCATTTCCAATCAAGTTGTTTTGTCAAATTATGCATATTTGAGGTTTTAGAAAAAAAAAAAATATTTTCTATTTAAGATTCTAAAAAAAATCTTAAAATTCTAGCTATGAATTTCCTGTAGGATGACAAAGGAGCCATTTTATCCCAAAATTAAAGTTCCATGTGTTTGGGTAACGGGTCTGTTCTCAGAGCCAGTGGAGAGGGCGCTCAAGATTTTTACATTCCTCTGTGACCCACAGGCACCAGAGTGACTTGTCTGTTAAGCTGTTGTTACATTAGTGAAATCCCATCACCGCTCCATTGAGGGGCTGTTATATCATCAACACAATTATCTGTGCAATGTCATACTATATACAAAGGGTTTAAACACTTTTGTCTACAAACATTATGAGATGAACCTCATGTCAATCAAACATAAAGTCGGTGGGTGGCTCAGTAAAATGTTTTACTGCTTCCTCTAAAGTCAATATACTAGCTGCTACTATTGCAGGATGGCTACAGCTCAAGCTGTTCAAAATATCAAAATAGGTTCATGCACATGAAAATATTGAGTTTAGATTATGTTTATGTGATGAATGAGATGTCTGTGTCAAATGCAGTTATTGTTAGTTTTTCCTACCCACTCATTCTGTAACAGTGGGTCCCCCAGGGTGTGTTGGATATATGCACAGATATTTGATCTGTGGGTGAATCTCAAGAAAACATATCCGACACAGTTTTTCTCCGAAATCAGAACAAAAGGTACATTTTTTTATAAAGAAAACTAATAAAGCTTATTTCTTGGACCATTCAGATGTTTTGGATTGTTTGTATGACATGATATTCATTACCGTAATGCTTCTGAAAGTTTTTTTTTTTTTTTTTTTTTTTGTAATAACCATTATTCATGATGGTCATTCTAATTATTAGATTCTTGTTACCGTACACTGCAAAACATGCTTTTTTCAAAGTTGTAAATAAATATTACAGGAGTACATTTTACAAGAAAATACTGTTTTAATTAAGTATTTGTAAAATTTATTAGCAACAAAGTAGATTTCTTTTAGTGCAGTATTTTTTTTAAATTACAGTAATGATAATGTTATTTTTTGCCTTACTGTTATGAGATGTGGTGATGTGGGTTAGTCACCTTGCCTAAAAATGATGTCACATGGCAGAAAATCTCATGGTCCTAAAAATAGGCTTAACAGTATACACATTTGGGGTGAAATTTGACCCAGAAGTAAAATTACGGTAAATGTCTCTTTTGAACAGAATAGTTTTAGTTGTACGTCATTTCCAGTCAATCTGTCATTTAATGATGTTGGAAATTCAATAAAACATGTCCAAGACACATTTTGCTTTTGATATTTACCATAATGCTTCTGAACATTTTACGTTTAGAGGGTTTTTTGGAGAATAATTATTTAATGTAACCTGTAAAAAAATATTTTTTGAAGTTGTAAAAAAAACTGCAGTATGTATTATTATTTCAGTCTTTCTGCTTCAAAATTTCACATTTAATGCAATGCGCATTACTTAGTAACTATTTGTGACATTTACTAGTAAAAAAATAAGTCCTACACATTTGTTTTAGTGTACAGTAATTTTTTACAGTACAGTAATGACAAATTACATTTTTGCATTACGGTAATGAGAACTGGTGGTAGGAGTGTGCTTAACATGTTCTGTGTGAACACATGATAGTGCTCAAATAAAAACATACAACAGTAACCACATGTTTTTCAGTATTTTTCAAACCGTCCCCTCTTCGTTTATGTTCCCTGCCGTAGAGCCGCACATGGAGCTGTGTCAGTGGTGGCGACACATTGTTGTCTTCCTACTTCATGCTTGGATTCCATCATGCTTTGCCCAGACCACACCGCCAGTGCGCTTGAGCCCCACACCGACCCCTCAGACAGCAGAAGGCCCAGAGACTCTGAAGTTCCGTCTGTCTGGTTTCCCCAGGAAACACAACGAGGGCCGAATTGAAGTGTTTTATAAAGGCGAATGGGGAACCATCTGTGATGATGACTTCTCGCTGGCCAATGCCCATGTCCTCTGTCGCCAGCTGGGCTTTGTGTCTGCCACGGGCTGGACTCACAGCGCCAAGTATGGCAAGGGCACAGGTAACGTTCTTGCACGCATCCGCACACTCAATCAGATGAGATATAAAGCAGTTTCTGTATGTGCTCAGAGAGTTTGTGTTTGTTCCAGGTAAGATTTGGCTTGACAATGTGCAGTGCAGTGGCAGTGAGAGGAGTGTGTCAGTGTGTAAATCTCGTGGCTGGGGTAACAGTGACTGCACCCATGATGAGGACGCTGGAGTGATCTGTAAAGATGAGAGACTGCCGGGATACGTGGACTCCAATGTTATAGAGGTAAAGGACCGTGTGTGACCGAAAGTTTTATACAAATATATTTCAATTTAATTTAAAATAAGTTTCTCTTATATTGTACAGTAAGTATTTTTTAGTTCAAATAAATGGATTAATCACAGAAACCTGTGTCCCTAACATTGTTAATATATTCATGGCCCTAACTCAGATAGTACAAAAAGGAATGTTGCTAATTTAACACCAAGTAAATATTTTCCTACAAAAAAATAATAATTTAAAAACATGTTATCTTTATAATAGAATACTTGCTTTAAGCATTTCTTAACTTTTAACACAGTGTTATTTTAGCATATTTTTAATATTACTGTAGTTTTTTATTAATATTTTTAATTATGTTATTTTTTCAGTTTTCATTTTAGTTACATTTTTTGTAATTTGATTATTTGTTATGGATTTTTTGTTATTTTGTGATTTTTATTACCTTTTTAAAAATATTACTCGTAAGTGTAATTTAGTTTAAGTCCAGTTAATTTTTTTTATTTCTAGTTGGCCAGTAGTTTGCAACTTAATCTAAGTTAGTTTTACAAGGCAACATTACAAATTCGTTAGTTTAGTTTAAGTTTTTATCTAGTATTTGTATTTGTGTTTTATTTCAGCTTAATTTTAAATGTCCATGTCAATATGGTTTTTATTTTTTGCATCATGTGTCTCTCAGGTGCAGGTAGATGAGAATAAAGTGGAGGAGGTGCGTTTGCGTCCTGTGTTCACCATAGCGACTAAGCGGATGCCTGTCACTGAGGGGGTGGTGGAAGTCAAGAATAAGGACGGATGGGCTCAGATCTGCGATAATGGCTGGACACCCAAAAATTCACATGTGGTTTGCGGCATGATGGGATTCCCTCACGAGAAGAAGGTCAACAAGAACTTTTACAAGTGAGTGTTCATGACATGTTGAGGCTTGGATGTATGGAAGGGATCGATTTTATCCATCATCAGGAATTGACTGGATTGTGGTTGGCCATGGAAACACTTTTAACACATTTGAATATTACTCCATTTAGACTTTGTGTGTGGCATCTCACTTTACTGTGGTAGTTTAGCCAATGTGAGAGGAAATTATGTTTACTTTCTCAGTCATCTGTGAAATGCAGCAACATACACACAGTTTAAACCACAGACAAACATCTGGACAAGGAAACTATTGCATAGACGTAGGACATTCATGCACACCAACTGGTAGAAAGTACACTGTAGGGGTCTCATCCCAAAATCCAATGGAATGTTACAAGAATGTTCCACTTACATGAATAAGCCCTATGCAGTACAAATGGCTTTACACACATACACGTAGACAAGCCAACCAGAGAAAAATTTGCAAAAGCTAAGAGGAAGTCTCTATTCAGTGTCTGTCTGCATTTATTTCCCATGTGTGGTTTATAGACTATATAACGGTTTCATTTCTCAACCCGTCTTCCTAATAAGGCACGTACGCACCATTACCTGCCTCACATTCTTGAAACAGTGGCACACTGTGACTGATGAGGTTTCCATAACCCCACTTCAGTTGTTTTTATAGTTTTTGGGATATTTTAATGGAATTTAGGATTCCAGCATAGTTAAAGAAGCCTGTTTTATTATTGACCAGAAGGTTTCTTTCTGAAAAAGCTTCGACTTTATCAAAGTTGGTCAGGTCAAAATAACCCACAAAATACAATCAAAATCAATAACAAAATGTTAATGTCAATATTAGGCCAAGTATGATGGCTTTTTAACTAATATAATAACATTAGATATATATTAAATAACATTCTGCAGTTAAAATTATAATCAAGTACTTTACATGTGCTTTAGTATGTTATTCAGTACATCAAAATATGTGTACTTCTTTGAAAGTCACTAAAGGTTATTAAAACATATTGATTTAAAATGTAAAAGTCAAACATTTCCACAAGTTCACTTTTTAAAAGTGTTTTAAGAAACAGTACCGAAAGTGTAGTCTGTTTAAGTACAATTAAGATACCTTATATTTCATTAATATTATCTGCAGGTTACTCTTTTTTTAATATATATGCTGTGTAGTATACTACAAGTGCACATTCAGTACAATTAAGCACACTATTTTTTTCTATTTAGTAAGGGTTAAAAGGTTAGATCACCCAAAAATGAAAATTCTGTCATTAACACGACCTTTCCCATCTCAAACAGTCTAAACTGCCCTGAAGTGGACAGAAAGAAATAAGAGTGATACAGTAAACAGTGTACGTGTGTGTATGTGTACTTGACCCCATTTCCCTGTTTTCAACAGGCATCTCAGAAAGAGATCTGCTGAGACAAAATCTAAAGTTAAAGTAACAGCGGCCAGGTACTATCTGAGGGAAAGAAACCAGTAGTGTTCTTTCCCTAGAGGACTCAAGCACATAGTGTGGCTTTAGTACACAACACTATTAGTGTCAGTCTAACTGTACTATACTAACTGCAGTTTCCAAGATTTAGTCAGTTATCCATTTTTTTGTGATGGGGTTGTGTTGATATGCTCTCTCAGCGATGTGTTTGTGTGAGTGTGTCTGTCTGAAAGATGGGTGGATGAAAGATTTCCCCATGAAGAACTTATTACCATCTGTTAGTTTTACTCGCATAGTTTTGAGATGAGGCTGTGCTTGTGCAAGAGTCGAAGCTTTCTGAGGGAGATATCTTGAAACAGATATCCTCATACTAACACAAATCCCTCCTTGTGCTTACGGCATGTTCAGATATGTGTGCTTGCTTCTAATGTGCTAGTTTCAATGGATATAACAGGCATGGGAAAGTGAAATCACCACTAACGTTTTTACTTTTTAATTGATGTGGTATTTTGTAGTCCTCATTCCAAAGTTTCTATTACTGACACTTATGGTAATAATTATTATAAATCAAATAATTATTCATTTAGTTAGCTTGTGCCTCACAGCATCTTGACAGTGTTAAGTCTTAATTAATTCGAAAAAGACTTGGATCTTATTGACCTCTTTCCCATACAGCTGGTATGTATATGTGTGCATGTGAATGTTGGATGTTGCAGTGGACATCTGAGTGTTTCTGAATGCTTAATGGATGTTTGCATTACAGGCAGGAGCCCAAAGCTAAGGCTATCAGTAAAACTAGCACTAAGCCTAAACCGGGCAAATCAGCTGCAGCTAAAAGGTAACCTTGGTAAAAAAAAATAAAATAAAAAAATAAAAGGGGGAAAAATACATTACCTTTTTTGGCTCAGACCTTTCCGACCTTCTCTTTTGTTCTCTAAATCTAAATGCTGTCAGTCAGAAATGCTCCATTACAGGTGATTCTGGGGCCTAGAAAAAAACCTATTGATTATAGAAATCGGTTAAAAGACAAAGAAGCTTTCTCAAATTATTATATGTGGCAACCATTCAAAAGTTTGGGGTCAGTTTTTTTTTTTATATTCAGCAAGGAAACTTTAAATTGATCAAAAGTGACATGCATAGTGTTAAAAAGATTTCTACTTCAAATAAATTCTGTTCTTTTGAAGTTACTGTTCATCAAAGAATCCTGAAAAAACATGTACACAAAGATAATAAGCAATACAGCTGTTCTCAACATTTCTTGAGCAGCAAATCAGCATATTAGAATGATTTCTGAGGGATCATTTGACACTGAAGACTGGAGTAATGATGCTGAAAATTCAGCTTTGTTATCACAGGAATAAATTACATTTAAAAAAAAAATATATATATATATATATATATATATATATATATATATATATATACATTTTAAATTGTATTAAGACCGACCATACCTTTGAACAGTCGTGTACATTTGTACATTATGCAATTGTGTTGTACTGGTGTGTGTCTATATTAATGAGAAAAAATAAACAAATTAAAAAATTAACAAACTCCAACATCCATCCACAACATTTGCATTATAGAAATGATGCTGATTACATATGTGTCTGCCATCTTATGTGAAAATAGTGTGCATGTAAACATGGTCAGAACCCCTCTCACATCCCCTATCCCAAACTGCATTCCTATATATATATTTGAAAATAGTGTGCATGTAAACATGGTCAGCATCTCTTTCACATCTCCTCTCTCAGGCTGTATTCTGAACGGCAGAAGAATCACTTCCTGGTTCATTCAGTGGCATGCTTAGGCACAGAAGTGCACTTGGCTGCATGTCCTCTGGAGTTTAACTATGACAATGCCACAGAGTCGTGTCCTGGAGGGATGCCTGCTGTGGTCAGCTGTGTGCCCGGTCCACTGTACGCACAGAGCACTGTCATGAGGAAGAAACTTAAGATGCCGGTAAACTGTGTATTTCATTAGTGCTACGTTTAGATTAGTTTATATATAAGTTAGTTTATATACTTATATTAACTCCTTCTTTCTCTGTTTGTTTCTCATCAGTCTACCATACGGCTGAAGGGTGGAGCGAAATATGGTGAGGGCCGTGTCGAGGTGTTGAAGGGCAGTGAATGGGGGACGATTTGTGATGATCGCTGGAACCTGCTCTCTGCCAGCGTCGTTTGCAGAGAACTGGGCTTTGGCTCTGCCAAAGAAGCCCTCACAGGTGCCCGTATGGGACAAGGTGAGATTGCAAAAGAGAGACAAAAACAAATTAGGGGATGGACCGATGTAATGGAAAAAATAGACACTGATTTTCCTGCAGTGAAGGAATGCATGGAATGTTTTTATTACCTGACCAGTGACCTAGACTCTCATCTCTGAGGTTTTCAGAGATAATATAACTGCACTCATTTATTACCTCCTTTATTGCCCAGATTTTTGCCCCAATTTGCAGTTTGGAGTCAATGCTAGTTGCTGAAAGTTATTGCCAGTCTGCAGATTTTAGAAAGTCAGAGTTGACAGATTTCACAAAAAATTGCAGACTGTATGATGGGCACAGACTTTTTAGCTTCAGACTAAGAGTTTTTGGATTGGACTGTATATACTTTATTATCCCTGTTAGGGAAAATTTGTCTTGGACAATTCAGTTAAAATGCACAGTTTAAGAAAAGGAGGATATGCAGTCAGAGGATATCAAATGTTTGATATTTTGTTTTTATGTGTCATGCATCTTTATGTGTGAGTTTGTTGTGTACGACTTGAAAGTCTGGTAGTGTATGATTCTTTGAAAAGTCATGTAGTGTATTCCAGCCATAAAAATACTGTATAGCGGCGCCAAAAAGTATTTTAACAAACATGAAACACTTCACTTGATGAGAATTCAGTCATCATTTAAACAGCCTTATGTCGTTTCAAACTTGTTTCTTATGTAGAACAGAAAAGCAGATATTTTGAAGAATCATAATAACCAATCAGTTTGGGTTCCCACTGACTTTGATGAAATATTTTATTTATCCAAAATAAAACATTTAAAGAAGTTACTTTGTATGTTTGTGTAAGCTTTTCTGCTATGTATGAGAGCCGTGTGTATTTTGGAGGCCTCAAGGCCAAACTGACAGACTGTGTAGGTCGGAATTTATTCAGACACCTTCACCATTTCTTACATTATTACAGTTTATTCGATATAGTTTAGAAATTGATAATAAAATATGAAAAGAACTCTGTGTCAGAACAAATTCATCTTGATAATGTCAGATAACTTTGATAGAAAAGTATGTAATGAATTTGGTTCAATAGCTGTCAGCTGTTTAATTTAAGTACACAATTAGATTTAAGTATACCAATTTATGTCAACTAATTATCAAGCAATGTTTAATTTCATTCAGTCTGTGGTGTAGAAAGTCACATTAGCAATTAAAGTAAAACACTTAACCAAAACATGGTCAGGTCAAAGTGTCTGAAAAATTTTTGGTAGCAAATTTGTATAAATTTTACTGGTAGTCTACTGTAATTTTTTGGACAGTGACCAATAATGAAATTGTACAAAGATGGTAGTCTGGACAGAGAAAGATTCAGACTTCTGAAACTCCAACTCTGAATATTTTTGCAATACTTATAAGTTTTCTCCACAACAACTTCCATTGTATTTTCTGTCCATACAATTAAAGTCAATGGGAACCGAAACTGTGTGTTACTTTTTTAGGGCCACTGTCTTTGCATGAAGAAAACTGTTAGTTACACAAGTTTATGTATTTTTGGCAGTATGAATTTTGCTTTGTGTTTTGTCTCAGGGTTGGGGCCTATCCATATGAATGAGGTGCAGTGCACAGGTCATGAGCGCTCCCTGTGGAACTGCCGCTATAAAAACATCACTGCTGAGGACTGCAAACACACTGAAGATGCTTCACTCCGCTGTAATGTTCCATATATGGGCTTTGAGAAAACGGTCAGAGCCACACACACATTCTCACACTCATAACATTTCTTCTTGTGTGTTGATTTTGTTTACTTAACACATATGTCTTTTCTATGTCATTCGGTGTTTCCAGTGACTCTATATTACATTCATTTGCATCTATTGCTTGTTTCTCAATTCAAGAAGAACATAGCAATGATCAAATGAATTACATATATACATGATGTTGTGCTCAGTATTCATTTTGGCTCAAAATGGATGACTGGAAATATTGGGTATCATTGTCTGTATCAAGAGACAATTACTGAAATTAATTAATCATCTGTTGTGATTTATTATGATTGATTCTCAACAGATGCAACATACTTTAACAATTATGCATCTACTGCTAGAAACCTCTTATATGCATGTAGAATACACCGGGGCTAGTTGTCACATGCTCTTATGAAAGAATTCTGAAAAAAATGAATATGGTCTCCACTAAAATATGAAGTATCACAACTGTTTTCAACATGAATAATAATAAATGTTCATGAGTTCTAATTTTATACATATTAATTTTCATTTTTGTTGCCAAAAAAAAAAATTCTATGGTAGTTTTGTTATTACATTATCACTTTTTCATAATTGTTTACTGCTTAAATTTACCCCATATAATATTACAACCCCACTATGTATCTTTCCTTTCTTTGGCAGTGAAATATTAGAAGTTTTTTTTTTTTTTGTAGCCAAACTTACTTTTGAAATAAACTAACAAAAAAACATAAGAGTAAGAAATGTGACAATTAGCCCCAGTCTCCTGTATATTTGTAGTTGAACTCCCTCTTACCCCTCGTTCCTGGTTGTGCCCTGCTCAGGTGCGCATCTTAGGGGGCCGATCTCGCTACGAGGGCCGTGTGGAGGTGTTATACACTGAGACTAACGGGACGCTGCGCTGGGGCCTGATCTGTGGCGAAGGCTGGGGAACTGAGGAGGCCATGGTTGTGTGCAGGCAGCTGGGCCTCGGGTACGCCAACCATGGCCTACAAGTAGGATGCTAACAGTAACAGCAACACACACTTGCATGCTAACAATGCCTTGAACTTTCTGCTGCCATCAAAAAAATCAGATGGTGCTGGCTTACACACTCCCACATATTCAAAGCCTTGATCTTTGAAAACGCACAACACGAGTCAGTGCATGTAGTACAGGGACGGACAGAAATAAACCTGCTGAAAAGATCAGTCTGCTCAAGTTTGGCTATTGAACAGCACCAAACCAGTACTAACCAGCCATGCTGTTCTATACTGGGGCCTCGTTTATAAAGACATGCACAGTATGATCCTAAATGTGAACGAAGAGTAAATTACAAGTTATTTATGTGAACATAAAATGTGAACATATATACCTACTATTTTATAGTTTTATACATATTGATTACCATATTTTTTGTCCACAACAATAATTAAATTTACCACATATAATGTGTATATTTTGGGCCAAATCAGATCATGTATAAATGAGACCCCCGTTCTTTTCAGCAGGGTTGTGTTTCTGTGTATGTGGGTAAGTAGTGAATGGCAGGAGACTGGGTGAGCGGGGTAAGGTGTGAGTGTGTTTGACGTGGCGTAGGTTGTGATTGCAGGTGCGTCTGTCAGGTGGGCGCTCGCAGTATGAAGGGCGAGTGGAGGTGCGGGTGGGGCAGCGGTGGGGCAGTGTATGCAGTGAGGGCTGGACCACCAAAGAGGCCATGGTGGCATGCAGGCAGCTAGGGCTGGGGTTCAGCATGCATGCTATTACAGTGAGTACATGACATACACACATGCGCGCCGATGCAGCTCTATTCTTTCACCAGGAATGCTGTTTATTAGGCAACACGAATGTTTGTAAATTACTTTTTTTCAGGAACTTAAGTGGAGCACTTTTGTGGTAGCTGTATAGACTATCGAACAGCCATTGAGTATTTATTTTTTTAAGTTGGTCCACAAGTCTGGTCATGTTTTACCCTAAAAGAAAGAAAGAAATAGAAATTTTATTGTAGGACCAAGATATTCAATGAATACAATTTTTGTTTAATTTTTGTGAACTAATATATATATTTATAATTTATTTATTTTTTTAGTGTGACCTGGTCATGTTTTACACCAGAAGAAATCAATTTTATTCTTTTTTTTTTTTTGCGTTGTAACATTATTCTAATGACAGTTAAGGTTTAAAGACAGTTATGTTTCTCCCCAAATTATCATTACCATGGTGCAAAAATTAATAAATAAATAAAATGAATACTTTAAAAAAACATTTTATAAAGTATCATTTCTTTTTTCGATCTTTCTAACTTATTTTATTTTGGGTGAAGTATGGCCTTTTTTTTTTTTGCAAATTTCCTCTCAAATTCTCATTACCATAATGCAAAAATAAATAAATGAATGAAAAAACTAATCTTTTGGAAGTAAATAAGGGGAGGGGTGAAATTACCTGGTCTTGGAGTGTTAGATGCTTAATCCTTTACAATCTTTAAGTAGTTAAGAAAATAACATTTCAAAATGGCATGTGACTGACAATCTCTTCATAGTAAACTTTCCATCACCATCTGTCTGTGTTTGTTTGTGTTGCGCGTTTGCTGAAACATGGTATTGGGACAGCAGTAATGTGACAGAGATGGTTATGAGCGGAGTGAAATGTACAGGCGATGAAATGTCTCTCAGCCAGTGCCAACACCACAGAACGGTCAACTGCCAGAAAGCCTTGGCGCGGTTCTCAGCAGGAGTTATCTGCTCAGAAAGTGAGTAACCTTACACATATGCACACACAGATACAAAGAATCCCTCGAATTTGATTGTTTGATATTAAGCTTGTATTTAGTCCAACAGCACTAGGACTTTTCACTCATTGTAGCACTCTGCCAGCGTTTGTGCCTTTCAGAAAGACTGTCAGTATTTGTATTAATGATGGGGATTTTTCAGTGAGACCTTTACAGGTTATGTTTACACAAGTGACTAACTTTATAAGTGAGTCACTGAATCATTTATTCAGCTGATTAGGTTAACAATACTGATTAATTCAGGAATTAACTAAGTGACTCTCTGCATCTGAATGTGCCTATGAACCTTCTATATAGTAGATGTGAAAAGAGTAATTGTGTCCAAGTTCATCGTATTAATAAAACAGTAATCGAACAATACATGCATGAGGTACTACTTCTGGCGAGATCCAGTGGACAGTTTACAATCCCATAAAACCATGGAAGTAAATGATGTTATGTTGTCATTCAAATTTAATTTATACTATCTTCATTTGTACTATATAAAACATACTTTTAAAAACGATTTCAAAGTAGGTTCTTCAGCAAATGTAGTACAGTCACAGTAACCTTCTTTATGAGTGAGTCACTGAAACATTCACTTAACTGATTTGTTTAAAAACCCTCATTCACTGCGCTGTCCTCAGAAATGCACATTCATTTTTCTTTGGCTTTGTTTGGAACTATTTTTGTTGGCTCTGGAAAAAAATAGACAAAAGTTATATCCCAAATTATGCCCTAAACACTATGCACTTATATTATACAATATGTACTCTACCCTCTATCGTACAACACTTTAATACTTCATTTTTTTCTGTTAATCAGGTGTGTCATTCAAGCATTAGCACTTTTTTTTGTGGAATTTTAAGTGTGAACACACTACTCACGTTATTTATACTAAAATGTAGGTCACTCAGTATTAAGCTTTATTTATAGAACTGCTGTATAAAAGCAATACCATATTTAAGAATCTAGATAAGAGTCTAGTTCAGTCAAACAGTATAAGAGTCAAAACTGACTGTTTTGCAAAAGTTATTCATAATATGTTTATAGATGGCTGGAATTCTCACCTCTCAGACGGTCAGTCTGCTGCTGATGGTAGATCTAGAGCTGTGGTCAGTCTGCTGTTTATCTTTCTCTGAG
Source organism: Cyprinus carpio (assembly GCF_018340385.1). NCBI lineage: Eukaryota > Metazoa > Chordata > Actinopteri > Cypriniformes > Cyprinidae > Cyprinus > Cyprinus carpio. Next base: position 12,024,646 of record NC_056609.1, on the reverse strand, counting down.
CACTGGTCTGTAATTAGTGAACCTCACATGGCAAAGGCTTGACTTCAAATGACTTACACCTGTCTGGATCATGAATACGAATGAGACAACATATCATTTTCTCAACTGTTGTGCATTGAGCAAAACTGTTTGTTCAGACATTCAAACCTCAGACATCCAGTTCAGTGTCCAACATGCAATGTCAAAATAGAAACAAAATTCTAAATCAAATTCTTGGACCAAGGCTGTATTTTTCTTTGAACTTTTATTTTACATTTCCAGCATGCGGTTTCAAGGTTTTTGCATATTTTAGCTTGATCTGTACAAATTTATTTCCCCAGCTGCATCTGATCTAGTGCTGAACGCACCGCTAGTGCAGCAGACGACGTATATAGAGGACCGGCCGTTACACATGCTGTACTGTGCAGCAGAGGAGGACTGTCTGTCCAAGAGCGCCGCTAAAGCTAACTGGCCTTACGGTCACCGCCGCCTGCTCCGCTTCTCCTCACAGATACACAACATCGGACGCGCTGACTTCAGGCCCAAAGCAGGCCGTCACTCATGGGTCTGGCACGCATGTCACGGGTAACCATGCTGTTAAAAATTGCTGCATTCAGAAGAGTACAAAAGTCGTTATTCCTGTTGTCTTGAAAATCTGGGTTAACTTTTTATGTTGCTGGTCAAATTGACTGGTTTTCATGCAAAACTAAGAAGAAGAAATAAAAGGAAAACAAAAAACTAAAGACTCGTATAAAAACAGAAAACCCATATTGTAGCTTGTCAGACACTAAAAATATAAAATATGTTAGGGTGACCAAACGTGCCATTTTCCCAGGACACGTCCTGGCCAGGATTTCTATATTGCCTAAAATATCCACGTTTTGGCTTTTTGCACTGCGCGACCGATTGTTGTATGACAAAGTACCGTGAGAGTACTCTAGAGAGCAGACGGCTTCTTGTGCTTTTGAATTGCTCTCACGGTACTTTGATGTCATACACTGATTGGTATGCTCAGTGCTGCTTCAAGTCCAACACTAATATGTACACGTATCTGCATCGCTTTGACTGTTCTCTGTAGATCCCATCTTCTCATGCACCACGATTGATCAATTACGTACAATGTCTGCATGTTATTGGTCAAACGATCATTACCTTCATTAAGTATGAAAACAGGAAACCATAACAAACATGCCTGCACTTATTGAAACATAAAAATCCTTGAAAATAATCATCCACAGAAAATACAACGTTTGGTCACCCTAAAATATGAGAAATTATGAACTCCTATTGTGTTAAAAACACAAAATAGACACAAAATAAAAACATTTCACCGACATTTCCCTATTTGTGCACTGAGGTGCTACATCTAAGTTTAAATAGTATGTAACATTACTTGTTCTTAGTGTAAATAGTATTTATCGATATTTGTAGTTGGTGTAAATATCCTCTGCCGTTTTATGTTGAGTTCTCAAATTTGAATAAGGGTAAAATGGGTTTCTCACACTTATTTTCAGTGCTAGTAATTCATCATTTCAAATACGTGTTGACTGAATCTCAAAGACGTGAAGAAACAGTGATTTGAGTAAACTTAAAGTTCATAAGTTGTCATGAATTTCATATTTTAGTTGTTGACCCGTTGTTTTGCCTGACTACGCTTTTACAAAGAGTTCTGGTGAATTTTATGGGTACCAGTGGAGAGTCAATTTTACCTCAACACAATGTAACCAATGTAAGTTAGTCTTTCCAAAACACATATGTGTTGATCATTTTCAGGCACATTCATGACCCTAAATGAGAAAAAAAAAATTGATTAGATTTTGTACTTTCAAGGCATGATTTCTGACCAGTCTTTAGATAAGCAGATGATCTGTTTTTCAGTCTGTTTTGTGGCTTTCTGGGGTATATTGACCACAGTTTGAAGACCCTTGTCTGTGACTCCGCAGGCATTATCATAGTATGGACATCTTCACACACTATGACCTGATGTCTGCCAACGGCACTAAAGTGGCAGAAGGACACAAAGCCAGCTTCTGCCTGGAGGACAGCGATTGTGACGAGGGTCAATCACACTCATCCAAATACACATTTACCGTCAGCTCTGTTGAGTTAGACACATTTTCACTTGTGTAAATATCTCTATTTATCATAGGTGTTTCCAAGAGATATGAGTGTGCTAACTTTGGTGAGCAGGGCATCACAGTGGGATGCTGGGATTTGTATCGCCATGACATTGATTGCCAGTGGATCGATATCTCTGATGTCAAACCAGGAAATTATATCCTTCAGGTCAGAGAATGGGTGCAGATCATTGTCCCCAGTCACCAAAAACATGTATTCTGTTGATTTAATAGTATTTAGACTTGTTTTCACTTTTTTCCAGGTTGTGATAAATCCTAACTATGAGGTTGCTGAGAGTGACTTCACAAACAATGCCATGAAATGTAACTGCAAATATGATGGGCACAGGATCTGGGTCCATAACTGCCATATTGGTGAGACATGAATACAAATAGTTTACCCCAAAATGAAAAGATGTAGACGGGTTTGGAGAATTTTAGCATTACATCACTTGCTCACCAGTGGATTCTCTGCAGTGAATGGGTGCCGTCAGAATGAGAGTCAAAACAGCTGATAAAAACATCACAATAATCCACAAGTGATCTACACAAATCCAGTCCATCAATTAATGTCCAAATACCATTTTATGAACAGTTCACATATTATATTCTGCAAAAATAATAAGAGTGTATCAGGGTAATATGCTATTCTGAATATTGTCTTATTGGAAAAGTGCTTTAATCGAATGTCAAATATTGAAAGATTGATTTTTCCTTGTCTTTATTTCAGGTGATGCTTTCAGTGAGGAGGCTGAGAAGAAGTTTGAGAAATACCCTGGACAACTTAACAACCAGATCTCATAATCCTATCACCAGATTGATCTAATTAGCATATTGAGACAATCTTATATGTAGGTTAATCCAAAGTAAAATATTTATTCATTCAAACCAGCCATAAACTAATTAACTTCTCCCATTGCAATTACAGAAATCCTAAAATCTACAGTATCCGAAGTTTTTACACCAAGAGTATAGCTGTATTGACATTACCTATAATTTGTTATGAAAACAGAACTCCATAAAACACTCTGGGCTACTGAGTCCTGGCTTGAGTAGTGTGAAGATTAGATGTAAATGAACATTTGCTCAGGCCGTGCAGTAGTACAGCCTGCTGTATGTGTTTACAGTGCAATCAGGTGCTTGTTTTCTTAAAGGTTTGAATAGCCTTGTCAATGCATCACGCAGCTCGTGTGCTGCTGTCTCTGTGAGTTAAAAATACTTGAATGTTTTGTACTCCAGATGAGCATTCATGTTTAAAAGCTGTTGCAAAGTGTGAATGTATGTTATGCTTCAAAGCTCTGACTCAACTCCTATTTTACTTTCAAACGCTCTTTCATGTATGACTTGTTAAATCTTCAGTGACGTTTTTTTTTTACACGCTGTCCTACTGAACTGGTTATGCATTCATGTGTTCAGCTACAGTAAAACTTTTTATGTCACATGCAACTCTGTTAAAGATGAAAAATAAAGTGTTATTTAAAGTTGTAATTCAAATCATTTCAAGTATTTCAAGTTTCATGAGCCATTAAACAAATAAAAGGTAATATTAAATGATCAGTCATGACTCGTTACATTACAAAGGCCTCTGCTTAAGACTCATAAAGCCAAAACAGCTACACAGTGCCTTTTGTTTTGTTATCATGCATAGCAACCACCCTGAAAACCCTAGCAACTGCATTGCAATCTGAATTATTTGAAAATCAAAACATAGCATTCATCACTCACAAGTAGAGTTGCCTCCAATTTTGGGCTTTTGTCTGTGATTTTCAATTGTTGGCGAGTGGAAAATCAGGGCTAAGTATAATGTGTGGTTGTTGCTGGTAGCCATTGACTTCCATAGTATGGAAAACAATACTATGGAAGCCAAAGGCTACCAGCAACTGTTTGGTTACCAACATTCTTCAAAATATCTTATTTTGTGTTCAACTGAAGAAAGAAACTCTTAAAGGTTTGGAACAACTTGAGGGTGAGTAAATGATGGCAGCATTTTCATATTTGGGTTAACTATTCCTTTAAATAGATTTATCTGTGATTCAAGTCCTGCAGGCTGCAATGTGAAATATTTCGACCGGAACTGACACGGCTTACGACAGACAGTTGTGTAACATGCAAAGAACTGCAATCACATGACTCCTGAAAAATCATGTAGTCTAGTTTGTGGAAGGCTTAACACAGTGACATTAATCAAAGTGAAGAAAGTGTACTTGGTCACTTTTTCTGAACGCACTGTGAATATACAATGATTCAAAAACGTTGATATTCCAATGTTTTATTGTGAAATCAGCGGTTTGTAAAATGTATTAAACGTTATACACTGAATACAAAAAATCTGCAATGCTGGAATAAGACCACCCACTTTTATTATGGCAGCCAAATGTTCATTCGTCTCATGATAAACCGTGTTTCACACAAATATTAAGACGTATTCCTTCAGAAACAATACTGATACAGTGTAGTTTGAGAGGACACACTGATATTTATCTATCGTAATGCTCAAGAAACATCCAAACTAATTCATACACTTCCAAAAAAAAAAAAAAAAAAAAAAAAAAAAAAAGGTGCACAAACTGCACAATTATAACATTTTGACGACACAAGCGTCCAGCTTTGCTACTTTACTGTTCAGCCCTATTATCTTCTTAAAACATCTCCAACTATAATAATTATTCAAATCATCTTTCGCTTCTAATTTCTCACTCAGCCGAACCATGTACTACTCTCTTATTTATATGCGTAAGCTTCACAGGACGTCACTCCGTGTGTTCGGGTGTCATGTGCAGCATGAGGAGGTCGCCCCCCCGCCGGATCACCACGTTTAAGCTGTCGCTTGTTCTCACAGCGTTATAGATCTCCTCTGACGAGTTCACCTTTGACCCGTTTATCTCAACAATAACATCCCCTGGTTTCACTCCAGCTCTGTGAAACAGAAAACAGGAAATGACATCGACAATAGGAGGCCTCTATCAACAGACCGTAGCAGTGTGGGGTGAGAGCATAGCTGCTTACCTACTGGCTGGGGATCCTATAATAACACGGTGGATGAGAACTCCATGAGAAACATCAGGGAAGGACATGTCACGCATCTTCAGCTCTTCGATTATACTGAGAGGGCAAAAACACCATTTAAAATACACAGTGACTATCTCACACACACATTTGGGATCTGTTATCAAAACACAGATAGGCACCTGGGGGTCAAAGTCAGCATCATCACTCCAATATAACGCCGTTTTGATCCTGAATCTCCAAACCAGGACTCTGAAAACAGCCGATGCACATCAATCAGCGACCTCAATACAAATGTCACTAACAAGAATGAGAAGGTCAAGGGTCATTCTTACTCTGTTTGTCTGCCGCACGCTCCAGGAAGATGCGGACTCTGTCTGAGGGAATGGCGAAGGAAATCCCTGCGGTAACTTTCATGGTATTAATGCCGATGACCTCTCCATCCTGAAAGTTACAAACATCACACGCTGGTTCATATCACATGCATTACATCACGTGACCAATCAGTAGCTTCTCCGACAGATCGATCAGGTAGACAAATATGTTCTTCTGTTAGGTAGTCAAATGACCTATAAATGAAATCTGACCTCAACTTCCTTGTTTCTAAAACCAAAATGTACTAGCGGTATGCTGTGTAAATGTCAGTCAGTGACAGACTCACCAGGTTTATAAGGGGACCTCCTGAATTTCCAAACTGTAAAATAGAAATGTGATGCAATATATGAATTATTTGATCAATGAAATGAACAAGCAGTTCCACTCAAATTCTCTAATGTTGTTTCCTGAGCTCTTACATCTATGGTAGCATCGGTCTGGATGTAGTCGATGTTGGAGTTGGACAGGCCCAGTTCTCTACTTCCTCTCTGGGCAGAGCTGACGATTCCAGACGTGATTGTGTTTTTAAGAGAGAAAGGGCTCCCCATGGCAACCACGAACTCACCCTGACGCACATCAGACGACTGGGCGAGACGCAGCGTTGGGAGGGGATGCTGGGATGAGATGAGGAGGGAAGAGAACAGAAGGAGACAAAACATTACATGTACACACATTACCATCTACACTTACATTTAGTCATTTAGCAGACGCTTTTATCCAAAGCGACTTACAAACGAGGACAACGGAAGCAATCAAAATCAACAAAAGAGCAATGATATGCAAGTGCTATGACAAGTTACCCTAACTACCCTAAAGGCTTTTTTTTAATTATATGATAAATAAAAAGAAAACAGATAGAATAGAAAAAGAATAGAGCAAGCTAGTGTTAGAGGCATTTTTTTCTTTTTGTTAATTGGGTAATAAATAAAAAGAAAACAAATAGATAGAATATAAAAAGAATAGAGGAGCTAGTGTGTGTGTGTTTTTAAAGAAAACAAGCAGTTATATCTATAAGGGGCGAGCTTTTTTAAAGAATAGAATTAGAATAGAGTGTGCTAGAGTTAGAGGGTCAGCTCAAGATGGAAGAGGTGTTTTTTAAAAGTTAAGTTAACTTAAAAGTTTGTGGCCTCTTAGGTGCACAATACAGTACAAATCAAAATATTGTGAAATATTAGCATTTAAAATAATTGTTTTCTGTTTTAATAAATGTTATTTATTCCTGTGAAGGCTGTCAAATGATCCTTCAGAAATAATTTAATATACTGATTTGGTGCTCAAGAAACATTTCTTTTTATTATCCATGTTAAAAACAGTTTTTGCTGCATAGAATGTTTGTGTAAACCGTGACACTTTTTTTTCAGAATTATTTGATTAATAGATTTATTTATCAAGACAAGACATTTATTTGAGACAGAAATCTTCTGTTACACTGTGTCTTTACTGTCACTTGTGATTAATTTAATGCATCCCTGCTGAATATTTATGTCTGTCAAATTCTAAATATATAATCATCCCCAACTTCTAAACAGTAGTAGGTACATTAAAGCACCTCTGGTACCTTAGCGTTGATTTTGATGGTAGCGATGTCTGCAGCCTGGTCGACATCCTGGACCGTGGCGTTGTAAGTCTCTCCATTGGTCAGTTTAACACGAACGCCGCGCTTGTTGGCGACCACGTGGGCATTGGTCACTATCAGGCCATCACTACTTATGATGAAGCCAGAGCCGTTCGAGATTGGCACCTCGCGGCCAGAAAAGGGGTGTCTGAAAAACACAGCTTATAGTATCAGTCACAATACCCAGCACAACTGAAACTATACACCTATGTGTCAGACACAGCCAGTTCACAAAGAATGAAAAAGTCCCTGTTGAGAAAAACATCTTAAACAAGCCTAAACTGGTTTGCTGGCCTCCGTGTCTAGTCAGGGGGTTTATCTTCGTCAGCAGCTCGAGCAGAAGGTGAGACTCGTTTCAAGCTAGTTTAAGATGTTTTCAGCGGGACTAGAACACAGTTTCGTTGTATTTGTGAGAGACTCACCGCCCAACGATCTCGATGTAGACTACAGCAGGGGTGGACTTCTCAACCACATCCGCGATGAAGTTGTACTTGTACCGCGGGCTGTCAGGTTTAAACGGAGAGGCGCACTGGACCGTCGGGAGTAAACTGTCAATTAGCAAATTCCTGACCGCGACTGTCCTTTGCAAGGCATCTTTATTGTCCTCGTCTCTTAATGAATACAGTGCTGCTGCTCCGAGTCCCAGTCCAAACGCGGCTGCGAGGCGCGCGCTGCGACCGCCGCCGCCTCCTGAACCCCGGCGCGAGACTAGCGTTACAGCTCCTGCCTCACGCTCCTCTTTACCCGAAGAGCAGTTAGAAAAGTGTCCTAAAGGCCTTGCTGTCATCACATGTGGTTGCCGACTGCTGTCCCGGAGACATCTCGTGATTGTCCTTATGAGACATCTATTAACATGTGATGTTGCCATGTTGCATCAGATCGGGTGTATCGTGGAAAAGATTCAATCTCGACGGAAGCAGGACATCACTGCGTCGAACGCATTGTGTGTTAGCAAAAGTTTCTGTGAAAATGTATATAAAACATTCTTTAAATATGAATACGCGGTTAAAATGTACTTCGCATATGTTCGTCAAGGTGCGCCTGTCCCGTCCTCGGCTCTTCTGACTGAAGGGTCGGTGACTGCACCGGAAGTAGTAGTTGGCCAACGTGTCTGCGCATGTATGGACATGTCTGAAGGAGAACGGGAGCGCAGGGTTGCCAAGTTCGCGGTTATCCCGTGATTTGAGTTACTGTGGGTTGTTTTTTCCCGTGGTTTAAATAGGTTTGCATATTGCATAGATTATCGACTTAAATTAGTTTTTGAAGTATTTTACATTCTACCAACTCTGCCACGAGTGTTTTCTTTACCCTAGACACAATGTTATTTCTTCGATGCAATGTCTTTATTATGTGAAAACAGATTATTTAAGATTACCACTAGTGATTTTGAAGAAGTAAATTTAAATAGTGTATTAACACATACTAGTTACTCTAAAATACGTATTTTAAGTATGAGAGTGGCATATGCTGAATTTTGATGTTGGATTTTTTACACACCTGGCAACCCTGTGAGAGACTCCATCTGACAAGCCACGCAATTTGTGTCTAGTGTGACAAGTGAAACCGTACTGATATAATGTAGATATGATTAAGTGATAGTGTAATAAATATCCTTATTATAAATCTTTGATTAATTTAACTCTTGCTGAATTTAGAACCGCATACAGGCATACTACTTTTTTACCATATCGTTATATAAATAGTATGCTATATCATTATATTTTTATAGTATGATATTTGAGCATCTATTTCCCAGGTAATTTAAATTGATGCCTATAAACCTATTAAAAAAGTGCATTATTCAGTCTGAATGTATAGAAACTGTTGCTGTTGTGACATGCGACGCAAGAATTGTGAATATTTAACCTCATGAATAAACTAAAAACACTCTCTAGCTAGCATGTATAATGTTTCAGAGTTATGGCTACATTTTTTGGCACTTCCATTATTCTATATTTAAGGTAATTAGAATTAATTCAGCACACACTTACTGGACATTTATTTTTGCCATTTTTAGGTGTCATGACATTAGTTGGTGAATTCACTGTATTAACTATTTTGACTAGTGAAGACCATCTCAAGAAGACAGTCCTAAGAGACTTAAGTATATTTGAGACATTTTGCGTTCCTCACATAGTACACACACACACAAAGATATCACTCACTACTTCCAACGACTCTCATAATGCATGCAGAGGGTCAAAAAGCACTCATATGGATCAGTTTTGAGAAAAACATTTTTTTTTTTTTTGTCCAGACAGACAGTTTAAACGATGACACTGACAGTATATATTTTATGTACATTGTAGGTATTTTGGTTTTTGAAGTCCTTATCGCTGGAATGCAGTCCGTTTGACAACACGTCCTTCTTTATCAATGGCAAAGTTGTAGTTTTTCGGGTTGTCAAGAGCCTCTTCAATCCGCTGATCTAGATTTTCCGGCGTGATGAAGTCCTTTGCCTCTTCCTGAAATACAGATGAATGCAAGGTGAGAGAGGGGTTAGATCATAAACCCCCCCAAACCCTATCTGATTAAATATAATAACATGAATAAAGCTTCTCATCCTTTCCCGAAATGCATAAAATATCTTCAGTTTGTAAATTAATCAAATAAAAATACTGCAACACAAAACATGACAGCACTACTCATACATTCATCGTTTAAATCTGAACTCAAGTTCTGTAAAAGCACTCACCTGTAGTAGAAGAATGTGTCTTTCTTTCTCTTTAATGTAGTTCTCCAGCTCTTGCTGGCGTAAGATGTCTGCGTCTCTCTTCTTCAGCTCAGCGGCCTCAGCCTCCTGCTGCATGCGCTGCTCTCTTGAAGACCACATGGTACACATTCATTTCAAACAGCGACCAAAAGCAAGTATATCTGACTGCATCCCTCACCACCACACATCACATCACTACAAGTAACACCCCCTAAAACAATACAGCCAATTAGGGAATGTCATCAGAGCCCCTAAAGGGAGAGTAAATTAACTGCACATTTTCATGTATGGGTGAACTAACCCTTTAAATGTCATGCACAAATCTTTTGTAGTCTTGTGGGATAATCACGTGCCCGTTCTCACCAGATACTGTAGGACATCCAAGGACCTTTTGTGTGTTTTCAGCTCACTATTTTGGATGCAGCTAGAACCTTCTCACAAAATGCCCCTCATGCATCTCACCTTATTTCACGCATTCTGAGGTTTTCAGCATCATTCAAGGCCATGAGTGACCGATGCTCTTCTTCCTCTCTTTTGGCTCTCTCCTCTGCCACGGAACCAACCTCCTCTTCATATTTCTTCCTCAACATCTGCTCCTTGAACTCAAGTCTACATGCATGAAATGTTCAGATGTGTCAGTCTCAAACTCGAATGGCTTGAGTCTCAGCTGTGATAATAAACAGTGTGAGCTTGGTAATCAGATGACTAGTGGTGACTACACATCATAATCAGTCGGAAACGGTTGGATGTCACGCAGTCTTACCGCAGGGCTCTTAAGATCAGACTGTATTCAGTGTAACGCTGCTTTAGCACAACCATTTCTCCTGGATCCACGGGAGGGGGGGTCTTGATCCGTCCCAGTTTTGACTTCGCTTTAGGGTCTGTGCGAGATTTTCTCCCCCTGACAGTTTCGACCAAAACAGCAGCACGAGGAGAGAGAAAACTGACTACAGGAGCAGGACTCCTCGATAAAGCCCGCAACATGATGAAGATTCAATTTAATTATGATTAACCTGAAGCGTCTATGCAGAACATACAGTCAAACCCTAAAGGAATACAGTACAGTATTATATAGTAACAGATTCCAGCATGGCTACAAAACCATAGACAGTAAAAGAAATGGACACAGCGACCCCATTAGAACTCAATTGAGACAAGTGAAGCCCGTTTTTAGCGATTTTTAGAACTTCCGTTTCTGACGCGCAGACTCAAACTAAGCTTGATGACGTCAACAACCTGTCTGACAGATGTAAACCTTCTAGTAGCTGTGCGTGCAAACTGCCATCGTTAATCTTGCAGAGACGGCGAGTTTGAGCGGGGAGTTCTTTGGCGTAAGTGAGCAGGAGTAAGTATTCTGATTAATTATTTTGTATAGTATTTTAAAATGTAACGCCAGTACGCCATATCTCTTGACGTCTCCCCGATTGCCTGCGAGCTTCTCCTCCTGTCTGTACGGTAATTTCTCTATTGTGCGACAGAGAGTCGAGTGGTTATGACGCAATCGTTAGCCTATTTTTACAAAAACACTGTTTCTACGGGGCCATAATGTAACATAGAAGTTAATGGAGCCCTTTATACATTGTCGTGTATCTTTAGAAAATAAATAATGGACAAATGGAGTCTTTAAACGCCTCAGATGTAAAGTTATTCGCTGTCAAAGTGACGCAAAAATGAATGGGAGTCAATGGGTTGCTAACGCAAGTGAAGTTCTGCTACAAGATGGCGGCACGCCACCTACTTCAACTTCCACCACACAACCTTTCCCCCTTTACATAACATTGAGAATCTCCACTAGGCCGCCATGTTCTTGAACTTTGACCACGGAAGTTGTTTCTTTTTCTCGCTCCACAGTCAAGACTGAGCTGAACGCAAATCGCTCTCTACTGCCGCGCGATGGAAGGAAGCAGAACTGCAAGCAATCGTTAGGAAATTAACTATTTTGTTATGATTTATTTTAACGATTTCGGCTCCTTAACGTTTCCATTAACCGGTCTAGCCTGCGTCGGAAGAAATATTGGGAAAAAATATCTAAAAAGCGTTCTGGTAACGTATTCCTTTTTGATGAAACGCCGCTGACAAAAATGCATAATATTTACATAAAAAGCCAGTCATATGAACAGCCAGCATACATGATTGTTGTCTCTGTGGAAGGACATTTCTGCCACGTAAGAAAAAAAATGCTTTGGTAAATTAATTATGACATAAAAGTCATATTTATGACATAAAAAGTAAAAATGATGATCATTATTATGACATAAAAAGCAAAAACTATAACATTAAAAGTCGACCACTTTGGTTACATAATATTAAAACATAGTTAATTATGACATGAGTCATAATTACAACTATATGTGTGTGTGTGTGTGTGTGTGTGGCTGAAATGGGCTTCAGAGGGACAACAATTTGAGGTTAGGTTACATTATTGTTTATTTATTCATTCATTTTATTTTAATCATTTTTTTCCGTATTGCACATCACAAAACGCAAGTTCAGTAAGTAACTCTGACTGAATCATTATTGTGTCTGACTGATTCATGAGGGTTTTGTTCACTAAAAAGAACCAACTCACACTGTTATTGTTAACTAATAGAATCAGCTTTGATTCATTTATCATAAACCTGCTTATCCAGCTTAATGTGAAAAAGTTCCAAAGAGGTTTTAATGGGCAAGTTTTGGACATCTGGACCTCACTGCATGTCTTGCACACAAACACACACCAGAGACGTGCTCCAGAAGAGGTACTGTTGCTTTATTCAGCATGTAGTTTAGGTGCAAACATACAGCACCATTCAGTTCAGAGACTGTCGTGACAAACAGACTCGGTTTCTTGTTCATTTCCAAATCACTGATAATTGACATACATTGTAACTTAGATGACACAACAAAAGCAGATGAAAGCATGATAGTTGTATTTTAACCATGAGACTAAACACTCCAGCTCTAGAGCTTTTATTTCTACTCTTGATTTTCAGTCATGCTTTTATCAAGTCAAACACTGTAAATGCTAAAGCAAAGGAATCAGATATTCTCAACCAAACAAACATATGAGAAGCGGAACACAGACATATAGCAAATGAAATATCACGGCAACATTAACTTAAATGAACACATTCTAACTTAACTAACATAGCTGAAACTGAACTGTTGCACTAACTACATGTAATCTAAAGATCCATGTAATCAGGACAATCTCCTGAAGACTGATTCTTGGTCTAATGTCCAATTAACACATTGGCTTTAGTCCATTTCTAGCACCCAAAGTGAGCTGAGACTGAACAACGATTCACCTCAACAAACAATTGGTTAAAAGTTTGCATATAAGGGATCATTGGCTAATCTGATTTTCAATGGGTGCTGGGAATGAAACATGACAATTTAGTGAAAACTATTATTTGCAGAACAATATAGTATCTGAGGTCCTCCATTAGAATCTGCCAACATGACACTGAGCTCTGGCTGAGTGAGTGCTGCCCTTAGCGATGTCTCCAAGGTGGTCATTTGTCCATTTTCAAGTGTAAAGAAGAAGGGGGACCTCATTATGTGTACCTCTTGTGTGACACAAGGGCTCGTCTGACTTTAAAGCGATGATATGCTGCGGTTTTGTTTCCTGTTTAGATGGTGGAATTTGGGTTTAATTAACTAAAGAACTAGGATCGGAAGTAAATGTAAAGGTTATGGATATGGATTTAGCTACGGGGGTCTTAAATGGTGTTTTGTGCTTCAGGGGTTTAGGCTAGGGCTGGTAGGGTGGAATACGTAAATCGAATTTCTTCTCCCTCCAGGAGTTTCCTGTAAAGACAAAAATAAAGCGAAGTTTGAAACAAACTGCATCAAATCAATACTCATTTGTGATCTAACATCAAAGTTATTCTTGATTCTTTTTGAATGCACAAGAATGGCTTTAAGTTAAATTAATTAAAGAAACTGCAAGTGTCATACTGTCAAGTGTATTACCTGTAAGCTGCAATCTCAACATCCAAAGCCATTTTCACGTTAAGCAGATCTTGATACTCCCGCAAATAGCGTGACATTTCCTCTTTCGCATCCGCAATGTCCCTCTCTAGGTCACTTATCCTCCCCTAGAAGTTGTTCAAAGAAGATTTCAAAACATAAATTAATGCTGATATGCTTCAGCATTCCTACACATTGTTTTTGTGCCAGAGATACAGAGTAGTAGAGCAGAATTTCATAGATCTAAAAGATTTAAGTCGGCACTAGCTTTCCCTCTAGAGTCAGTCTCCTCTGTCCTACTCAGTTTGTCAGTCATGACTCAGCACTGATGGAATGAGTCAGCATCAGTAACATTTCTGCACCTTTGGTATCACTTGGACCTTACAATGGCAAAAGCACAGCAGAAATATTTTTCCATCAATGCTGAGACTCTAGAACATTTAAGGTCAGCACATTGACTTGTCATCGATGGTAAAAGCAAATTTACATTCTTTGTGTCAAGTCTTTGTCTTCAACAAATAAGAAAACACAAAGACTTGAAGCAGAGAAAAGTCCAAGAATTGTACCTTTAGGGGTAACACCAGCTTGTCACTGTTGCAGTTCCCATTTTTGTACCTCATCTACCCCTAAAAAGTTGACAGTTGTACCTTACATATTACTACTCTTAGGTGCAATTATACTTGGATTGATTGCTGCTGGTGATCTATACCTGGTACTTGGTGACCTCAGTGTTCTGCGTCTCCTCCAGCTCCCCTAGTTGTGCATTCAGAGAATCGATGACATTCCTCAGTGCCTCGACCTCAGCCGAACGGGACTGCAGCAGCCGTCGATACTCAGCGGTCTCCTCACGTACCAAGCGCACAGCCTCCTCCTGCTTATCTGTCAGCTCCACTACGCTCGCCACCTTCCCCCGGAACCAGGCTTCGGCGGTCTGCATGTTGCGTCCAGCCAGGCTCTCATACTGCGCTCGGATCTCTCTCAGAGCGGCCGACAGGTCCGGTCTACTTGTGTCCAGCTTCACGCTGAGGCTGGCAACCTGTAGCTGGACCCTCAACCCCTCCTGCTCCTCTGCAAACACTTGCTTCAAGAAGGCCAACTCCTGCGCAAGGGAGACCCCGCTGGCCTCGGCATCACAGCTGCACAGAGCGATCTGACCCGCCTCCTCCCGCAACCTCTGCACCTCTGCCTCTGCCTGGCCACGCCACCGCGCTTCTTCCTCCCAGCGCTCGTGCAGCTGTGCATGCACCTCCCGCAATTTCTCCCTCTGCGCCTCCATGCGTGCCTTATTCTGGGTCTCTTGGTGCAGCTGCTCCCTGAGGCCCCGTACCTCCTGGAGGTAGAGCTGCTGCCCACGAGACGGCTGATTCTGCCTGCGCCTCAGGCCCTCCAGCTGTAGGAGCAGCACCCGGTTTTGTTGCTCAAGGTGTCGAACCTTCTCGATGTAGGATGCGAAGCGGTTGTTCAAACCCACCAGCTGCTCTCGTTCTTGTGCCCGCAGCTCCAGCAGCTCTGCGTTCACTATGCTCGTCTGACTCAGGTCGCTCTGCTCCCAGCGCCGCAGCGGCTCCAAACGCGTCGGCCACCTGGAGGACGACAGGGGCCCCCGGGAGAGCCGGTAGGTGGTTCTCCTGGAGGGGGAATCTCCCCATCGCCGGGAGAGGGAGGAGGAGATGAAAGGGTCAAAGCTCATGATGCAGGATTTTTTTTTTTTTTGCTTTTTGTTTGGTTTTCAAATGATGTTGATGTTTTGTTGGTTGGAGAAGTTTTTCTTTTTAAGTCCCCCTTGTTCTGCACACCATTAGTGGAGATGAACCGGCACTGCACCAGTTCAGAAATGCTGCAGAGCAGTGTGCTTTATACAGGACACACATACACACTCTCTCCACACACACACAGATCCTCAGCCAATCAACAGCTTAGCAGTGTCATGATGCTGCCAATTGGTTTTGTGTTTCTTTTTTAGCTGGAGTAGCATATCAGGAGGTAGGGCAGACTGATACGTCTTTAATATAGAGACATTTTGCATGTTTCCAGAATTTTTTTTTTTAAATGTTATTGAATTGGCTATGTGAATCTACATGTGAGACATATTTTAAAGAGAACCATACAGTCAGGTTATTATTACAAACAATATCAATCAAGTTGTTGTTTATAGTATTGTTTATTGAGAGTGGGAACAGAAAAATTAACAATATAAGCAGTTTTTTTTTTTTTTACTATATACAATTTTATATTTAAATTCATTAGTACATTTAAAATTTTACTGTACAATAAATTACATTTAATTGTACAATAATTATTGAATGTTCAATTGAAATCAATTAAAGTTGGCATAGGTAAGGTAACATTAGCTCGTCATATATGGTAAGTTGTTTATGACATTTTAAACCTCCTAAGTTCTCTCTCTTCCAGGAATGGCGCTGCCTCTGGCTGACATCTTTGGATCTCAGAAAGACAAATCTCTGACAAATTATCTGATTCATCAATATCTCCTTGCTGTAATTTTAAACACAAACTGTTATTTTAGCATTTATAGGATAAAGGTTTGGAGCGATATACAATACGTTTTCCATTAAGGATTTCTCCACTAGTATATTCTGGCATCAGAACCAAATATTGGTTGTAAGTCGTTATAAAGCATTGCAGCTATGCAATAATATGTAGGAATTAAACGCATGCCTCAGCCTCTATAATAAAGTTACCTGTGATATGAACTGTGCCACAAAGTCCCTTAGCGCATACAGCTCCTTCCCTACACTGAAAGACAATTAGTTAAAACAGTAAAGCAATTAAGTAATACACAAGACATAAATCAATACAATGAAATAGTGTGGTAAATGGATTATCTACAAGACAATATCATTACTGGGTTATCATATACTGTTGACTTCAAAATGTGATGTTAAAAATTGGAAAAAGAAGTAAACTTACTCTCTCCATTTCGTTACCCCTGTAATTCATATATGAAAACATGACAGTTAATATCAATAAGGACTCTCATACATGAGGAACATAATGTACCACAAAAACTCACAGTATTCACAGATCTGTAAAATCAGCCACACACCAGCCATAATGCTTTCAAACGGCAGCACTAATACACGCAGGTCATCCACTGTTCTCTCCCCCTTGTCTTATAAACAGAAAGATAGAAGAGAAGAAAATATTAGTAAAAAAAAAAAAAATAATAACCTATCCAAATCAGACATTTTTGTTTAGGCATTGACACCTACACACTTGCAGTATTAATTCTGTTGCAAGAGAAACAGAGTTGATCACTGGCAGACCTGCTACCCCAAACATGAACAAAGTATTGTACACAGCGTCTGTAAAACAAAACAAAACAAAACAAAACTTTATATACAAAATATATGTAAACATATATAATATATATATATATATATATATATATATATATATATATAAACTTTACATTTTTGACAAAGAATTTTAAGCATATACATTCATATTTAGCCCTGATAGGCCTATATTAAAACTATTATAAATTATTTTTTTTTTAAATTGACTTTTAGTAATTTTCTGACTTTCAATGTATTTTGTTACCAGGAAGTGTTCTGGAAAATCGCTCAGAAACAGTTGCAGTCAAGACATGGAGAAGAATTGTGACGAAAATCCATCCAAAACGCTCTGTGATCAATGACACATTTAAATACTCAGGTTAGAATGCCTGGTAACCCATACTATACAATCAAATCCATAAATAAAGTAAAAAAAAAAAAAAAAATTACATAAATGTTATAGCATGCCAATCAATTTTTTTTTTATTGAGAATAAACAGGGCGACTGAGTTTGCTAACATTAGATACCAGCTTACCATTAGTATACTCCAGAATCTTGTTAAGGTAAATAAATAAATGCACTGTGCCCGATGAGTGTAACAAGCATAATGTTTGCCCAAACTAAATCTGGGGAAAAGACAGAGAAATCCAAAATGTTAAAGCCAAAATGTTTTCATAAAAATAAGATGTTTAAACTGTTTAACACAAATAGAGTGAAACAAAGAAGAACGCAGTAAAATTGTGCTCCGTAAACACACTGTGAAAAGCTTTAATGTCTCCCAATCAACTTCCTTAAAAAAAATTTTGGGAGTATTGTTGTATTATTGTAATTCTCCTTTTGTCCTGGTCTTCTTTCTGATTTAATAACAAAGTTCCCTCATTGCCTACAGGGAAGATGACAAATAAACTGTTACAAGTTCATTTCATATGTTCAACTACAAATATTCTTTGGAATGCCCCAAACTCTCAACAGTGGCCATCTTTGTACCATTTGCCAAATTCATTTTTCTTGTCAATTTGTATTTGTTTGTTAACTCATTATCTTTGTGTTAATGTATTTGTCAATTCATTCGTTTCTTGTAGAGTTTCGTATCATAGAAACTGGTGAATTATTGTGTTTAGAGTGTAGAGTCTGACTGTATCTGTGTCTTGGTATTTCTGATTTGCTGTTCTCCGTTTACCTGACCTTTGCCTGTTTGACTCTGATTCTAACTTGTCTGTTACAAGCCATTACAATATATTGTACATACCTTTTTAATATAACTTACTTTAGAGGGAAGTAGACGCCACTTTGTTTTTTGTACATCTTTTCACTTTGTTTATACTTAAGGAGTTAAAGTAGTTTTGATTGTATTTTGTTTTCATCTTTTTTTTTATCACAGGGAAAGTAGGGAAAGTTTATTTATAAAGCACATTTCAGACATAATAGTAATGGTCAGACACAATTTTTGACCACTTGTCCACTTCATTCATTTTTGTTTGTAGAAAATCCCTTTTTTTGAACAATTTTTTTTGTATAATTTTTATGATTATACATAAAATACAGTGCAATCAGTTTGGACATAGCACAGTGCTCATTCAGTAAATTCACAGCTAAACAGATGAGTTTTGAGTCTAGATTTAAATGTGGCTAATGAGTTAGCAATCTGGGCCCATATGTATAAAACTTCTCAGAAATGCTCTTAATTAAGAAGTTTTATACATACAGGCCCAGATTATAGTATTAAGCTTAGATTTAAGTGTCAAAAAATTATTTTAAGAGTTGAAGACTTTTATAAAGAAGCTAAAAGCAACTTTCAGTAAAGTCTGATTCTTAAGTGTTGTGAACTAAGGACTACAATGATGTCAACACAAAATGGCCAACCTCGACCTCTGAATCAGCCAATAGTGAGCCTGCTCTGTTACATCACAGCAGCACAACACCAATCATTTAATGTAACTACAATACAATTATTTAAGACTTTAAAATATTTTGTATTTAAATGTTTTATATATAAATGCTTTGCATTGTGCAAAATCACCACAAATTATTACTGATGCTACGTTTTCTATTCTATATGTCATATCTTTGTTGGAAAGTGTTTGTCTCCTCTTTGCTGCCATCTTGGTACTTCTAACTAGGTTAGGAGGCCTCTCCAGCTCTCTTGAATAATTTAGGAACTTTTAGAAAATTTTAGGAAACACTTAGGAACCTTTATGAATCACTCTTATTCTTAAGTCTAGGAATAAGGGTAAAATTACGTCAATTTTAAACACACTTAAGACTAAAATTTCACTCTGAGCACCTTTATACATACGGCTCTTGATCAATTCTGGAAGCTGATTCCAACTGTTTGTGGCTTAATAGCTCAAAGTGGATTCCCCTTGTTTTGTGTGAACCCTTGGTATTTCTAAGTGACTCGGTCCTAATGATCTGAATGGTCTGTTATTTTTATATTCAGTGAGCATATCTGCAATGTATTTAGGTCCTAGGCCATTGAGTGATTTCTAAACGAGTAAAAGTACTTTAAAATCCATCCTAAATATAGCTGAAAGCCAGTGTAAGGAGCTGAGGACTTGGTGTGATATGCTCAGATTTTCTGGTTCATCTCTGGTTATGATTCTAATTCTCCCACTTTCACTCCTCACCTTTCTGTTATGATCAACTCCTAGAGGTCGTAACCAAACATTCCAATGTGTGACGTACAGTATAGCACAATAAAATGGTATTTGCTAGTGTACTTACAGCATCTCCATATAAGTGTATGAAGCTGATGTTTGGGAAGTTTTAAACAAAAGTAATGTCGAACTGCTGGAATTGGAAGAACTATGAATGATACGACAGCAGATATTCCCCCAATGGCATACGCCATTATAATCATTGCTGAAAATGAATAAAAGACAAACATTTCAATGAACATTAGTAAATAAATACCTTAAGAGACTGAATAACTAATAGATATAATTTCTACTTACATTCATTAACACTTGATGATCTAAAGAAGAGGAGGCGCATTTCAAAAAAGTTGCTTGTCTGCATGAGAATGTGTCCTATATACTCTACATGACAGCAATAACAGAGCAATACTAATGAAAACACATGACAATCACACATCAGGGCATGCTTGTATAAAACTTATCAGAAATGCTCTTAATAGTCTTAAGCTTTGACTTAAGTGTCAAAAAATTCTTAGTAAAATGTAGGATTTTTCTAAGAGTGGAAGACTTTTATAAAGAAGCTAAAAGCAAATTTCAGTAAAGTCTACACAAAGTGGCTGACCTCGTCCTCTGAATCAGCCAATAGTGAGCCTGCTCATGTAAAGTCACAGCAGCACAACACCAATCATTTAATGTAACTACAATAAAATAATTTAAGACTGAAATACATACATACATATATATACACACACACACACACAGTGGTGTGAAAAAGTGTTTGCCCCTTCCTGATTTCTTATTTTTTTGCATGTTTGTCACACTTTAATGTTTCAGATCATCAAACAAATTTAAATATTAGTCAAAGATAACACAAGTAAACACTACATGCAGTTTTTAAATTAAAGTTTTTATTATAAAGGGAAAACAAAATCCAAAAGTACATGGCCCTGTGTGAAGAAGTGTTTGCCCCCCTGTTAAAACTGTGGTTTATGACATAAGTTCAATTTTTCTAGCCACACCCAGGCCTGATTACTTCCACACCTGTTCGCAATCAAGAATTCTCTTAAATAGGACCTGCCTGATAAAGTGAAGTAGACCAAAAGATCCTCAAAAGCTAGACATCACGCTGAGATCCAAAGAAATTCAGAAACAAATGAGAAAGAAAGTAATTGAGGTTTATCAGTCTGGAAAAAGTTATAAAGCCATTTCTAAAGTTTTGGGACTCCAGCGAACCACAGTGAGAGCCACTATTCACAAATGGCAAAAACATGGAACAGTGGAAAACCTTCCCAGGAGTAGCCAGCTGACCAAAATTACCCCAAGAGCACAGCGACGACTCATCCAAGAGGTCACAAAAGACCCCACAACAACATTCAAAGAACGGCAGGCCTCACTTGCCTCAGTTAAGGTCAGTGTTCATGACTCCACTATAAGAAAGAGACTGGGCAAAAATGGTCTGCATGGCAGAGTTCTAAGACGAAAACTGCTGCCAAGCAAAAAGAACATAAAGGCTCGAACCAGTTTTGCAAGAAAACATCTTGATGATCCCCAAGACTTTTGGGAAAATACTCTGTGGACTGATGAGACAAAAGTTGAAAATTTTGGAAGGTGTGTGTCCCATTACGTCTGGCGTAAAAGTAACACTGTATTTCAGAAAAAGAACATCATACCAACAGTAAAATATGGTGGTGGTAGTGTGATGGTCTGGGGCTGTTTTGCTGCTTCGGGACCCGGAAGACTTGCTGTGATAAATGGAAACATGAATTCTGCTGTTTACCAAAAAATCCTGATGGAGAATGTCCGGCCATCTGTTTGTGACCTCAAGCTGAAGCGAACTTGGGTTCTGCAGCAGGACAATGTTACAAAACACACCAGCAAGTACACCTCTGAATGGCTGAAGAAAAACAAAAGGAAGACTTTGGAGTGGCCTAGTCAAAGTCCTGAACTGAATCCTATTGAGATGCTGTGGCATGACCTTAAAAAGGTGGTTCATGCTCGAAAACCCTCCAATGTGGCTGAATTACAACAATTCTGCATAGATGAGTGGACCAAAATTCCAGCGCTGTAACAGACTCATTGCAAGTTATCGCAAACACTTGTTGCTGCTAAGGGTGGTCCAACCAGTTATTAGGTTTAGGGGGCCAACACTTTTTCAAACAGGGCCATGTAGTTTTGGATTTTGTTTTCCCTTTATAATAAAAACCTTAATTTAAAAACTGCATGTTGTGTTTACTTGTATTATCTTTGACTAATATTTAAATTTGTTTGATGATCTGAAACATTAAAGTGTGACAAACATGGAAAAAAATAAGAAATCAGGAAGGGGGGCCAACACTTTTTCACACCACTGTGTGTGTGTATATATATATATATATGTGTGTATATTGGACACAGCCCCAGTCTTTCCCCTTATTACATGTTTACACCTGTCTTGTTAGTCTGATTACCCGTGTGTTTAAGCCATAGTGTTTTCTGTGCATATGTTTCATAGGCATGCTTGGTTTTGTTTCTCTGGCTTGTGTTCAGTTTTGTTGTTCTGCACTTTGATCCTGTACAGCAGTGATTCTATCAATCCTGGTCCTGAAGAACCCCCAACACTGCACGATTCTGGTGTCTCTCTTATCTGACACACACATTTGAGGTCTTGGAGTCTTCCCTAATGAGCTGATGAGTTGAATCAGGTGTGTGTGAATAGGGAGACATCTAAAATGTGCAGTGTTGGGGGTTCTCCAGGACCAGGATTGGGAACCACTGCTGTAGAGGATCAATGTTCTCAACGTTAGAGCGTTACTGACCAATGAACATGATTTGAGCAGTACAAAACCAAATATAGAAATCTGATATTTTTCTTGATGTAATTCCAAATAATCTCTATAGCATAAAAATTGCAATAGAATATAATTTGACATACTTGTTACAAAGCCAAGGGAAAAATGTATCTCAAAAAAATGTGTGAAGCAAACTTCACTTAAAGCTCGAAGAAAAACTGGTGTGGATGACAGAAGAATAATCACAGCACTGACAAGAACAACTTCAGACCACTTAGATGCATTCCAGAGATCATGAAGAACAGCTACAAAACAAGACACATTATATAGTTATTACTTATATCCATAAGTCAGGCCCAGGTGGATCTCATTTTGGGGGACTAGTATTATTAAAATAGTTTCTTAACCTGAGCAAAACGCTGTGGAAATCAGAAGATATGCAATGGGAATGCCCATGTATTCAATTATTCTATGAAAGGAAACCGGAAGATCAACTGAAAAAAACAAAAAAAAAACAAACATGAATTAGAAGAATTATTAATGGTAACATTTCCTAACATGAATGTTGAATGTAAACCCTTTTCCAAAATATCAAACCATATTCATATATACACACTGTCAGCTTTCCAGATTTCATATTTATCACAACATCTTAAAGCACTTAATAATACACAATTATCAAATAATAGTTATGAAATGTATTAAATGTACATACCAGAAACTGTTGTGTTCCAGTTAAAATATGGGGCCATAAGAAATAATAAAATGATCCTCGACAGATTAATTGTTGCACACATTGTTACCTCAACAACAGACCCTGAACAAAGCAGTGAAAAAAAACACACTCAAGACATCATCAGGCTTATAATATTGAAAAAACCTTGACGATACATGCAGACTTAGGAATGTTCAAGTCACTTACCTTCAATTACACCCCACAGAACAAATGCTATAGACAAACAGATGTTGGGACAGACTACCTGCAAATAATTTATGTACATGGGTTTTGTGCCAGTATCTGCAGAAGAACATAAACACCATGTGCAATCAGAAACATGGTGTCTGAGAATAAAAGAACAGCAATTAAACATCCTATTACATTACATTTGGAATACATTAAAAATATAAATCTTAACAGCATACCTCCATAGCTCCTAGCCTACCTTTTCTGTTTATATAGATTGTGACTGGAATACTTAATAAAAAAGTCAACAAGAGGGAAGTAAAGCAAAGCATCAGTATGATGATGTGCAGAGCAGACATCCCTACATGAGAGACACAGAAGGATTTTACTGACAGTAGATTAAGCTGTTAAAAAGAACCATTTGAGACAAATGTATTAATACAGCATTTGATAAAAACTAAATCATTGTTTCCACAAAGCAGATACATAAATTCATTTATAAATTATATACATTTCTACACTATGTCTCAAACGTTTGTGGCCAGTAAGATTTTTTAATGTTTTTGAAGTATCTTCTGTTCACCAAGACTGTATTAATACAGTAAAGGCTACAGAATGCACTAAAAACAGTAAAATTGTGATATATTCTTATAGTAATGGTTTGTTGGAGTAATACATTTCAAAATTTAATTTATTTGTGATGCAAAGCTGAATTTTCAGCATCATTACTCCAGTCTTCAGTGTCACATGATCTTTCAGAAAGCATTCTAATATACTGATTTGCTGCGCAAGAAACATTTATTGTTATTATCTTATTTATGCATTTCAGATTTCATTTCAGTTTCTTTTAGTAATTTTGTTATGTGCTTTTGTCCATTAGTCTTTGTTTAAAAAAATGTATAGCTTTATTTCAGTTCTAATAATAATAATTCAGAAAGCTTTATTTCAGTTCTAATAATTCTAGTAATTATTTTATTTTGCTTATTTTTGTAGAAACAAAAATAACAATTATTTGTAATAAAAATCATTTAGATGTCTTTACTGTCACTTTTAAACAACTTAATGCATCCTTGCTAAATAAAAGTATTGATTTATTACAAACAAACAAAAAAGAAGTTACAGAGTATATCTCATGTGACTTACCCAACCGCTGAATTTCTACAGTTGCAGAGTTCACTGATTTCTCTGTGTGGACTTCACACATGTATTCTCCCTTGTCGGCAGTCTGGACATTTTTTAGTCTTATTGAGAAGTTGCCTTTGGGAATTTCTTCTCTGAAGAACTCTGCTCTGTCTATGTAACGCTTGTGAGACGATCCTGAAAATATCGTCCCATTTTGGAAAAGCAACACAGGGATGATGTCTGGACTTTTGTCTACCTTCTTCCATGAGACCTCGTCAAAGCGTTGAGGAGGGATATGTGAGTCCACCATGCAGTTTAGAACAACATCCTCACCAACACGTGCAAGTATAATTTGATCTTTTCCTGTCACAACTACACGCTCTATTACAAACAAAAGAGAAATAATCAAGCAGAGAAAAAAAAAGTAAAGTAAAAAATTTTTAACGATTATTTGTAATGGGATAGACACTTACCCACATGTTGAATTGTAACCGAGATCTCTCCAACATCCTGGTATGAGTAAACTACACATCTGTAAAGACCAGTGTCTGCAACTGTTATATTTTCCAACAGGATTGAGAAGTTTCCTTTAAAGATCTGCTCAGAAAAAAAATGTGCTCTGTCCTTGTAAGACTGATACTGAGCCTCAGGTCTGTCCGGTCCATCCTGAAACAAGTGCACTAATGCCTCTTCGTCTGTTCTTTTCCATTCGACCTCCAGCTCCTCCACAGGTAACGGGGTTTCCACAGAGCAGGGCAGTATGATGGAACCCCCCAGCTGTGCCACCAGAGGCTGAGCAGGTCCTTGAACCAAGAGCCCTTAAAAAAGAAAAAAAAAAAAAAAACGAAAAGAAACGGTAGCCATTCAGATGGGATTGATAAAACATGTTCACAAGTCAAAAACACACAATGTAAACAAGTATGAAACATGTGATCCTCACCTTCAGATGTAAGAAGAGCTGCTGCAGATATCAAGACTCGGAACATGCTCACGTTCCAGGTGCACATATCTACAGAGCTATGAACATTTCTGAATTTAATAGATGAAAATAAACAGCTCTAGTATAAACTGAGTACATTATACAAAGAACAGTTGGGTGTGAATGCAAGTTCTTTCTACTTTCATTTTATTCGAGTGTAGTTGTGCAACATGTCCTTTGACCGAGGATGCATTTATTGACCTTACACAGTTAGAATGCTTTTTAATCTCTGTTTTGTCTTAGCCACTCCAGGAAATCCCCTGCAAGGATGAGATGGATTACCTAGAATATGAATGTTTCACATTTTCATTGTCAGGTATCAGTGGTAGCCATTTCTAATAACTTCTGGTGCTCTTCGTTTACATCCAGCATAAACTCATGAAGCCATGTTTGACAGCTGGCCAAAGCCGATGGTTTGTAGTTATAAATATTAGTATTTTTCTAGATCGTTTCACTTCAGAAGACATTGATTTATCCACTGGGGTTGTATGGATTATGGTTGTGACTGCTTTGTGGGTTTTTGAAGAATATTGGATGACTATCCACTTGCATTATATGGACTCAGAGATGGATTCTCTTTATAATAATCTTTGTGGTTGTTCATCTGAAGAAAGTAAGTCATATACATCTGGGATGCTAGAGAGAATATAGGGTGGCTTATGGTCAAAAAGTTTGATTGATGAGGGTCATAAAAGCCATCTGTTTTGTACACCTGTTTGAACCCGCCCGACCCCTCCCTGTACAGTCCCCCTTCCTGCCCGGGGTTGAAAACTGTTCATAAACTATATGATTTAAACTTTAAAATGTTAAAACGTTGGTATGATTATTAAATGGTATAAGGAAGTTTTTATTAAGTTTTTTTTTACATACACACTGCATTTCAAGAAAAAGGTTAAAACATAGACAAAATAGAAACAATGTAATGATCTTTTTTTTTTTTTGTCTCTGGAAAAGAATAAAAAAGGGGTCAAGATATGTATTTAAGAGTTGTTGCAACAATTTAAAAAGGTGTAAGAGATTGTTACCAGTTAGAAAAGAAAACTAGGTTACTGGTTATCTAAAACAAACAAACAAACAAACAAACCAATAAGTATGATACGTGCGTTAAACAACACGTGAGAGTCAAAACTTGTAACATTATAATTTAAAAAGGTGTTAGAGTTTGTTAGCAGTTAGAAAAGAAAAGAAAACTAGGTTGCAGAGTTTTATAGCATTTGTATCTTACCTCAAACTAAAACAAAAAAGAAGCGAACGTAAAGCAAACGGCAGTTTTTCAATGTTACAAACCAGGAAAATGAGCGTTTTGTCACGATGGTAGAAAAAAGTTAAACGAAAGCAGAAGAGGCATGTATTTACGCTTATCTGAAAGAAAATGCATCAGACGCAGTCGTTAAAACACCAGCACAAGATACTGTGCAAGATGTTGTACTCTACCATTAACTACCATTTTAAAAATCTAGACTTTGTTACTGACAGAAAGATAAACAAAAGAAAAATATCCCCAACAAAGCTTATGGCGTCTCCGTCTGACCGACGTCACGCGCAGCTGACACGCTCAGAACGCTACGCTTACGTTACGCTGTCAGATTTTCCTACATCCCATTAAAACAGTGGGTAACGTTAGTACAATTCGACAACGAAAAATGCTGCCGATAAAATTATGGTTTATTAACATCTACACATACCATAACCCTAAACCTACCCTTACAGTAATGGAAATACAGTAATTATGTGTTATATTCGCGGTTGAAGCAATAAGGGATACATTTACAGGAAACCAGGAATAAATAATTTTTTCTAGGTATTAGATTGTGTTTTATAAAAGTTCTTATTCTATACCTACCCGAACCCTAAACCTACCCTTACAGCAATGCAAATACATTAAATATAGTTGTTTATCATGAGAAAAAGGACGCGATATTGCTGTGCGCATGCGCAGTTAACCCTGGTAGGAAAATCTGACGGGTAGGATAAAATGTCAGGACACCTGTCCCACTCCCCACTCACTTCTCCTCCTCCTCCTTCTCCTCCTTCGTGCTTAATGGCGGTTCGCATTCTTTTTCAGAGCATTACCGCCATCTTGTATCTTATATCTTATATAAACTAGGATAATATAATAATAAAAAATAAAAAACTAGGATAATATAAAGATGTTAAGTAAACGTCTCGAATGAAGACGAGGTTTAAAGCAATATTTTTTTGCAAAAGAATTTACAAGCATGAAGACTAAAACCACTGAGTTTTATAAGCGTCATAATTGTGAATGGCAAATTCTTAATGAAATTGAAAACCTGGAGGCTTGAGACTGTCCCATAGACTGCCAAGTAAATAACAGCGTCAAGGTTCATAAAAGGTATGAAAGTCGTCGTCAGAATACTCCATCTGCCATCAGACGTGCGATCTGGGTTATATGAAGCGACGGGAACACTTTTTGTAAGCGAAGAAAACAAAAACAGCGACTTTATTCAACAATTCCTTTGTCAACGGTCTCCTGTGTGTTTCTCCATGGGGGGTTAAACATGCCAGAATATTGTGTTACATATTATAAATGATTAAATAAAGACACCGGTTAAAAAAAAAAAAATAATAATAATAATAATAATAATTCAAAGATTTTCCCCGTTTTTAAGGGCACCTTTTATTGTATTAGAGTAATTTTGCATTGCTTTACAGATATATCAATTACAACTACATGGACTTATCTACTGCAGATCATCTCTACAGCAGAATTGGCACAGTACATCAGGAGTATTGACAATTTTTTTTAACTTGTGACATTTCAGCTTATACAGAAGCAGGTTAAAACCTGCAGATAAGAAGTCCAAATAAAACCTCTCAATGTAACAATACTTAAGGTTTAAAACCCTCAGGTTGGGTCAGAAGGCAAATATTTTTTTTCCCCAATCGCTGTAAAAAGAACAAAAAAAAAAAAAAAAACTGCAGTGACCATTCATTAAACTTTTGACAGCCTTAATATTAAACTTCACGCCACTGTCTTGAAAAACATTAAAACCAATATCTGACTTGGTAAGAAGGAATGTATTATTCTGTGGGACAAAAAAAAAAAAAAAAAAAAGGATAAATTAAAACGCAGCCATCATTGTCCAACATTAAAACTCTCTTCAACTTTGTGTACAGACTGATATTAAGACTATTTTTTTTAAACAAATTATAAAATATTCAGAAGAATGACCAAAAAAAACATCAAAGCCCCACACTGACATTTTATGCATGTGAATTTTTACTGTATCCAACTAATTACAGTGATTGAGATGGTTAGATCCCGGTCTGTGTGCTGGGAATCAGGGGTGTGATTTGGCTTTATATCGGTCAATTCCTTTGTTTTCTGGTATATGCTTGTAAGTGCAGCCATTCTTAATGCAGCCATTTGTCCTCCAAAAATAACATTCATCAGGCTGTTTGCTGAGAATAGACAAAAAAAAAAAAAAAAAAAAAAAACACAATTACCATTAAAACATAACTATTGAATTACACAACATTATTATAAAATTACTGTCATTTATTTCACATCTTTCATTTGAGGAATAGGTCTTCAAATAAAAAAAATGTAATAAAAAAATCAATTTGCTGAAAATGTACTCATCTTCAGGCCACCCTAGATGTAGAGGAGTTTGTTGGCACAGAAGAAATTAAGCATTATCATCACCAATAGAACATTGCTCACCAATGGAGTGAATGGGTGCCATCAGAATGAGAGTCCACACAGCTGATAGAAACATCACAATAATCCACAGTGGTGTAAAGTATTTAAGTAATTGTAAAGTTACTATCTGCTTTGTGAATGTGTGTACATGAGCAGTATATATAGCATTTCCTGTTCCACTGGAATCATATGTTTTACTTGTGGATTACTGTGATGTTTTTAATCAGCTATCTGGAGACTTATTTTGATGGCACCCATTCACTGCAGAGGCGAGCAAGTGATATACTGTTAAATTTCACTCAGTAAAAATCAGTAAAGTAAAAAAAAAGGTTACAAATCTGCTCCTATAAAGAAATAAACATCTACATCTTGGATGGCCTGAGGATAAGTGCATTTTCAGCAAATTTCCATTTTGGGTGAACTATTCCTTTAAAGTTGTTCATTCTGATCATACAGCTCAAATCAAAAATCTAAACACTGTTATATCAAAAAACATGCAGAAACAACATGTTCACTCACCCATTCTTCCCTGAGGACTCTGTAGATGCATCTCTGGACACTCCAAGACGTGTGTGAATCCTATCTGGATAACGCACCACTAGAGTTGTCCCATCAATGGGATAACCCTGCAAATAACAAAAACAAACATACAGACTTATTTTTCCCTTCACTGAAAGGACAAAATTGATGCAAGATCTTAATTTCAGTGGAAACAAGGGACAAACCTCAACCACTGATATCACCTGAGAAGGGTTAGACATATTATAAGCTGCTCTTTGGTCATCTGCATATCTTACATTCCACTGAACTAAACAACAGAACAAACATACTCACATGGAAATCTTCTATGGCTTTCTCACAGTCCTCCTTCTTGGTGTAGTTAACAAATGCACAGTGTCTCATTTGTAACACTCTTACACTATGGACATGCCCAACACTGTTTCATAAAGATAAATTTATGCAACTTAAAATGTGCTCCATCACATCAATGCTGAATAAAGCATTTTATTGGTTAAAATATGTTTGCAAAACAAATAAGGTCACTTACGATCTGAATAAGTCATAAAGCTTTGGCTCTGTTATAGAAGGCACCAGATCTCCGACCCAGATGGGGAATAGCTCTCTGTTAAGGGATGAAAGACAGACAGATTCAGGAGATTTTGAGGTGAAAGGTTGTAGCACAAATGCCTGTACATGTGTATCTTACGGAGGACGATGACGAACTGGAGAAGCGGTTGGTATACTGGGTCGAGGCTGATTTTGAGGAAGAGGTCTGAGGGGAAATTTAGCTTGAGGTTGTGGGTTTTGCTTTACAGACATAAACTCACATTCTCCAGGCACTAGGACAGGGCTTAAACCTGCATAGAATGAGAGTTAGTTAAAAGCAATCTCAATGTATTACTTGTATTTGTCCCCCTCACTATTTATATACACATGCATATTTATGGAAATCAGCATGTTTCTGATGATGTTTAAGACTAGGAAGGAACAAACAAGATACGTGGAGAAAACATGCCCCTGTACATTAAAGTTAAAACATTTTACTACTGTCATGATTACAGTTACATGTGAAAATGAAAAAAAAAAAAGCGTTGATTGTAGCATCACATTTATATCTGCTCATAATGCATCAAAGATTTCTTTGTACAATTTTTTTTTTTTCTTCAGTGTTCAGCATCATAACCAATCACAAACACATCTGTTCAGTGAAACCCACCCGTAAGGTCTTCGTTCATCTTCGGAACACAATTTAAGATATTTGATGAAATCCGAGAGCTTTCTGACCCTGCATAGACAGCAATGCAACTACCACATTCAAGGTCCACAAAGGTAGTAAGAATATTGTTAATATACTCCATGTGACATCAGTGGTTCAACCTTACATTTTATGATACTATGAGAATACTTTTTGTGCACAAAAACAGAAAACAAAAAGAACGACTTCATTCAACAAGTTCTGTTGCTGTCTGTGCAGGATCAGGAAGCTCTCAGATTTCATCAAAAATATCTTTATGTTTTGTGTTCTGAAGATGAACAAAGGTCATACAGGTTTGGAATGACATGAAGGTGAGTAATTAATGATAGAATTGTCATTTTTGGGTGAACTATCCCTTCAATACATATATTGACAAAATTAAAACATTTAATGAGGGCAATTTCTATAATCACCTTACAAAGTTAAAAACACCCCAAGAACTCACTCCCAGGGGCAAATACTGCCCCTCAATGGAAAAGTTAATTTCGGTCCCTGATATATATGTTTTATCATATATATGTTTTTATCAAGTATTATCATACCTGACAGACCAGAGAGACTTTCTAAGGCTTTTTCTACAGTTCCATGAAGAATAAGGGCGTTTGAACTCTGCTCTTTAGTGAATCCCATTTCCTGTTGATGAAACAAGCATCTCTCGACATTACCATTCCGTTTTTTTTTTCTTAACAAATGAACAACATAAAACCAATATGTAGCTGCTGCCAATATTCAAGCAGCATCAGCACTAAAACAAAGTGGGATCCATTAGCTACTCTCACCACACACCATAAGCTGCATGAGCTGCACCCTCATCATCTCCTCAGCTGCGTCCTTACATGTGCTGTCCAGTTTTAACACTTCATTATATGTAAGTCTGGCTTCATAGTATCTCTGACAGAAGGAGACACAACAAGACTGTGAGAATAAAATAGGAGAAGGGCATTTGTGGATGACACTGGCAAAACACTATAGTAATACCTTCAGTCCAACAAGCGCTTTGCCTTTTCTGTAAAGACCTTTAATCCATTTGGGGTTCATAGAAAGAGCAATATCAGCATCATTTAAAGCTTTTTCATAGTGCAGCATCTTTTCATAGCAGTAAGAACGATTCCCAAATAACCTGCACCACAGACAAACAAAAAGAACATTAATGTGCAACCTTTGATCTAACTAGAAGTTATGTTGTAATTACAACTGTCAACACCTACTTATACTCTTTAGGATTGTGTTTTATAGCATCTGTAAAATATTTCACAGCCATTTCCAGGTTTCCTGACATGGCATACTGGTTACCTATAACTATAGAAGAGAAGATGGAATTAGGAAGACGTTTCATGACTAAGCCATTTTTAGAGAAAACTCCAGTCGCACCTGCCAACTCCATGCTTCTCGTAATCAAATCATTTGCACTGACAGTCTCCTCTGACTTCTCCTCCTTGATATCAGTCTACAGGAATGACAATTTAAATGTTATGTAAATAGAGTACATCACAAACTGGTTGCTTCCACAAAATGGTTCAAGAGGATTATGGTTACATAAAGATACTTCTGCAAAAATGTATACTGCTGTATAAAGGATTCAAAAGGTGTATCTTATGCTCATAAACACTCTTAAAAATAAAGGTGCTTAACCGGTTCTTCACAGAACTTCCATAGAAGAACCATTTTTGGTTCCACAAAGAACCATTCAGTCAAAGGTTCTTTAAAGAAGCATCTCTTTCTTACCTTTTTATAATTGGAAAAACCTTCTTTCGCCACAAAGAACCTTTTGTGAAACAGAAAGGTTCTTCAGATGTTCTTCATGGAACCATTTAGACAAAAAGGTTTTTCTATGGCATCGTGAAGCACCTTTATTTTTAAGAGTGAAGGCTACATTTATTTATTCAAAAACACTGTAAAACAATAATATTGTGAAATATTATTACAGTTTAAAATAAACAGCTTTCTGTTTGATTATTTTAAAATGTTATTTATTCCTGTGATAGCAAAGCTGAGTTTCCAGCATCATTATTCCGTCAGTGTCACATGATCCTTCAGAAATAAATGCTAATTTCCAAAGAAATATTTCATATTTATACTAATGTGTGTGTGTGGGGGGGTGCACTTCTTATTTAACCACTTTTCATTGTTTGATGAATAGAAATTTTCCAATCCAAATTCATTGTGTGAATGCCCTGGTTACCTTCATGCCTCTATTTGGCCGCCCAGCACAACATGCGACATATATGCTGATATATGATGTCAATAAACAGGCTAACCCACAACAAGGCAAAGTTTCATGTAAATGAGAATTGTCTGCATTGTTGACAACTGTTTTTAACATATAGGTCAGAAGTTGTAAATTATTCAGAAAAGAACAAATTCATTCTATTCAAGTTTAATTTCATAATCAGCTTGTGAAAATCTGTACTATTGCAACCTGTCTGCTTGCTGTGCACACCCGGTGTTAAACAATAACTTTGAAAAGAAAGGAAAAGGTGGTGTACAAATTCTTCACTCTTTTCTAAAACATCTCTCAAGGCAATAAGTTGGTGCCAAAATTCAGAGTTTATTGATCCAGATAACAAACCCAAGATGCTTGTAGAATATTTTACAATCTCACTTGAAACTCTCACTTTAATAAAGTTCTTAAAGGGTTAGTTCACCCAAAAAAAGACCTTCGTTCATCTTCGGAACACAAATTAAGATATTTTTGATGGAATCTGTGAGCTGTCTGACCCCGCATAGACAGCAATGCAACTGAAATGTTCCCAAGTCCAGAAACGTAGCAAGGTGATCTGTAAAATAATCCATGTAACATCAGTGCTTCATCCGCAATTATACAAAGCTATGAGAATACTTTTTGTGCTCAAAAGAAAAAGAAATAATGACTTTATTCAACAATTCGTCTCCTCAGCATCACCCTGTAAACAACACATGTTGTTCTGTGTCAGCTGCATGCACAAAAAGTATTCTCGTAGCTTCGTATAATAAACCACTGATGTTACATGGATTATTTTACCCATCTCCTTGCTAGGTTTCTGGACTTGGGAAGTAACACGAGAGTAAGTAATTAATGACAGAATTTTCATTTTTGGGTGAACTAACCCTTTAAGCAATTATCACATTGCTGGTGTTTTCCTCCTTTTTCTTTTTGGAATCTCCTCAATAGTCCCATCACCACAACTATTTCAGCAATCTTCTGGCCTGTTTTTAACTGCAGCATACTTTGTTGTCTTGACCAATAAATTATGATTTTGGCATCTGGAACTTCCTGAGTCTGACTCCCTTATTTTTTGAAAAAGAGAGAAGACTGTCTACAACAAAGCAGAGACACCTGCAGAACATTTGACCATCGCACTTTAAAAGTGTTTCAAACAATGATCTTATTGTAGGTGTTTTCCTTCTCTTCAGAAATTTCCCAGCACTCCCAAAATAGGCATTTTATTAATCTCCTAGCTTTTATCTACTGGTGGCACTCAAAATAATCATGCTTTCAGCAACATGCAATTAGACAGACTGATACATGTATAATCATTGCTATTAACTTGTTTCCTTAATAACCAGTAAATGCTCAAGGTCAGTCTTATAAGAAAGAATGCCAAGAACAATGAATCACACCTATATTCATAATTATCTCTCCACCCATAAATCTATAAAAAAAAAAAAAAAAAAGTCCTGTGTAAACAATTTTGTGGTTGAACATAACATTAGATTAGGGCTGCACGATAAATCGAAATAAAATCGTAAAATTGTGATTAGACAGAAGCTGTGATTGTCATGCGTATCTTTCAGTGAAGCACAGTTCTGTGATCAGTCGTAAATCTCCACCCGACGGCCAGAGGGCGCTCTCGCATGGAAAGTCTGAATACGCCCTGCAAAAGAAACCCAGGAAATCCCTATAGAGGGCCTGTCCCAAAATCACACCCTAAACCCTCGCAGTCTTCCTCCGAGTCCGCACTTTCGTGATGTAATGCCGCTTTGACTGCTGGGTAGAAGTCTGCTGTGAAGCTCGCCCTAGTGCGGGCTCGGCAGAAGTGCGCATCGAGAGCGCATAGCAGTCGCAAAGGGGGCACTCGTGAGCACTTTGTAGCGTTCCACGCAAGTCACGCCAAACTGCCTGAGCGCAAGAAATTGTAGCTAGATTATTAATTTTATTGCAACTTTATATTGTCCTAAAGTCTATTTCTCACCATGCACCACTTGCATAAACACCGCATCCGTAGGCAATATTATCCGTAGGGGCTGCAATTGTTGTTTCGTGGGCTATGTGACGTCAGAGTGCGGAAATGGGAATACATCGATCTAGTATGAGTTCACGGGTGGGAAGTCACGGGTTTGACTGCCGTTCCCATGAACTTTCACGGAAAGAAGGTTGGAAAAACACGGTTTACGGGTTGCCTGGAACGAGGTCCGCTAGACCGAAAGTGCACAAGAAGGATGCTTCTCAAACAGAAGGCTGCATATCTCAGCTGGCACGTCATCAAACATTGCTGAAGACCATCTCAATTGGAAGGATCCTTGGAAGGCAGCCTTCGTTTTACATCCTTCATTTAGCTGAATTTGAAGAATGAATGGGATGTATCCTCCACAATCTTCAATCACCCACAATCTTTTTTACCCATTCCATTTCATGAAAATAAACTGACGAAAAACAAGACAGCAGAGCTTGTCTGAATTTTTTTATGATGTATAGATGTTATCTTTTTTGTGTGTGTAAATTATTTACTAAACGCTAAAACTGCTAATAATTTAAGCCACGGGGAGACTAGACAACTGTGATTCATTGTATTGCATTAATAGAAAGCAAAATAATATACATATTTGTAATAAAAAGTACTTTACCAAAACAAACTTTTATTCGTGTTTTTGTGCCTTGACGGTGAGGGCGGGAACATATGTGATGTAGCCACGCACACGCACTTACTAGACTGTCTCATTCTAGCATTAAATGTTGAGGAGGAGTCTAGCCCACAAGCCTCTGAAAGACTGAACTAGGAAGGACGCAGCCTCGGTAGGATGAAGCCTTCCGTTTGAGAAGCACCCGAAGTGTTCAATTTGGAACAGGACCTCCGAGACAGAACACATTTAGGCCACACCCACACAGTGGCAATCCAACCCTCTCCATTTATTTTGTATTGCGGGAAGCTGTCTCCTTTTCATTTCTGACTTATAACAAAAAACAGAACAATGCCTAAATGCTTCTATGTGACAAGGTGTACAGTAAACAAGCTAAAAAACACAGAATTAAGTTTTTAGAAGCTACCAAACCATAAAAGCCAGCCTTAAAGGAGACAAAAGTGCATGAAGCATCAGCAGAAATAATAGGTAAATTGTGGTAAATTGTGGTATCCTGACACTCAGTATGATTTAGTACAAGTAATATTTAGTTTCTCAATATAGCTCCTCCCTTCAGGTTCACATAGGGTAGTGAAATAATCCTTTGACATGGCTAAAAATAATGAATGTTTCCTGTCACCGATGACGATTATGTTTCTCTCCAGTGGGCGTAGTTCTCAAAGTAATATGACACGTTGCGCTCTACTTTTGTGTTCTTAAACACTCGTTTTTTTGTTTTAACAGCTTATAAAAACGTAGTTCTGGGTTTTTGCCTTGTTTACTGTACACATTGTCACATAGCAGCTTTAAGGCATTGCTCTGTTTTTTTGTTATCGGAAATGACAAGAAGGCAGCTTCTCACAATAGAAAGTCAATGGAGAGCGTTGGATTGTTTCCTCCCCACCCTGTGTGGGCGTGGCCTAAATGTGCTCCGTCTCTGTATCAATCACAACAATGTATATTACAGATGATTAAGCATATAAATCGTCAGTTTGTTGTTTTACACACATGCACACAGACATTATTTTATACACGACAGTCTTGAGATGCATAAGAAATCTTTAGACACGTAACACAAACCATAATCCGTAACAACAAAAGACAATACTGCAACCTTTTCTGAGCATTTTTGCCTCTAGCTAGCACTGTGACGTTATCGTGATGTTGGCACAAAAAGGGTCTATAAACAGAAGATTGAAATGCTTTCATTGATTCAATGTGACTAATAAACGCACGACTACTGGTTTATCAGAGCTATTTTTGTTATAATTTTTATTATAATAAAGTACATCTATAATGCAATGCTAACCGACATAGCCTTTATCACTGCTTAGAATACTATGAAATATGTTGCATGCCTTATTCTCACAGAAAGATTTATTTCAAACACTCAGCTGATATTATGAAGTGAGTTTGGAGTAAAAACTTAATTAAATGTGGTATTTTCACATGCTTTCAGATGGAGCAGCATTTATTACACAGAGCCGTAGTTCACTGAGAAGCTACACAAACAGCTGTCATTATTGTGAATGATTTCATAATCGTATGATTATATCATCTGTGATTTTTTTTTTTGCATAGCTTGTCAGAGAGCTATGGCTCTGTGTAGTAAATGCTGCTCCATCTGAAAGCAGGTGATGGAGATTTAGTACTAATCACAGAACCGGCTTTACTGACAAGGTCTGCATGACAGTCTCATTCGATTAATTGTGCAGCCCTGCTATTAGACATACTGTCTAACATAATGGATTACAGATTTATGAGTTGTTCCATTACAAGTTAAAAATTTTATTTCCACTAGGATGTAAGCAGTGTAGTTATTATATATTCACCCATTTGTCACCAAAGCTTATCTGAATTAGCTATAGATAATGAAATATTACACAACACTGAATCACCAGGTATAACACCTGATTTCTGGACACGCAGTGTCTCATATGAGGAAAGTAATGGGTCTCTCTACCAACCTGTTTTCGTGGCGGAGTGCTGTCTTTCTGCTCAGAGCCACGTTGTTTTCTTAAGTTTGCTTGAGCATGTTTCTTGTCAGGTTTAGGTTTTTGTTCCAGTTGGCGTTTGGCGATAGCAGCTGCGTTTGACACAAAGCAGCTATTCATGTCAAGCTCCTAAGACACAGAATAAAGCACTGCCATGAAAATCAGCATCTTCCACTCAATGAACCGCTCTTAATCTATAAAACAGCTCACTTCTGGTTTCATAGTTGAGTCTTCCTCGCTATCGTCTCCACTGTCTTCACTACTGCTATCACTGCTCTGCACAGGTGCTGAGGCGCATTGAGGACCAGGAGGCACAGATGAACCATTTTTGTTTTTAATTTTATTTTCATTTTTATCAGCATGTTTAGTCTTTTCTGGTACAGGGTCAACTTGAACTAAATCAAAGAAAGAAACAAAATACACTTAGACTCCACCAAGATCGAATAAAGTGATTTCAGTGAATTTCAGGTTTGATGCGTCAAACTACATAATTTTACAAACAATAACTTTTTTCCTCACCGGTTTATTTTTTTCTTTATCTGCATTCTCCTTTTCTAATTTTTCCAGCCGACGTCTCTCCTTCTGTCTCTATTGTAGTTCAGAAAAATACAGCTTAACAAAATATTCACACTTAGCCTACGTTTTTCAGATAAAAATAGTTTTTTTATTTATGCCCTCACCATCTTTTTCTGTTTTTTCTTCTCTGCCTTTTTCTTAAGTTTTTCTTCTTCATCCATTAGCTCTTTTGCATTTCTTTCTGCTTCCTAAAATAAAACAAAGTTAAGTAATTTTTTTTAAAATCTTATAAAACAAAATAATGATTGAATCACAGGTGTTTGACACAAACCTCAGCTGTTATGTGTCTGGATGGTTTTGGCAGACTTCTTTCAAGGAAGTTGCGAGAAAAGCCACAGTATCGGTTGTTTGTACGGATGGCATACCTATCGTCATCATCATCATCATCATCATAATAATAATCCTCATCAGATGAACCTTCATACCCTGTAAAGTGAGCTGCAAACCGGTCCAATTCTGGAACTTTAATACAAAAACAATTTGCCTAAATACCACAAAAACTTAGACGGTAAATATTATATTGTGATCCGGTTATTATCTTTTACCTTGAAGGAGTAGTTCACCCAAAAATGAAAATTTGCTGAAAATCTACTCACCCTCAGTTAATCAAAGACGTAGACGTGTTTACTTTATCATAACAGATTTGGAGGAAATTTTCCATTACATCACTTGCTCACCAACTGTTGCTCTGCAGTGAATGGGTGCCACCAGAATGAGAGTCCAAACAACTGATAAAAACATCACAGTAATCCACCTGACTCCAGTCAATCAGGTAATATCTTGTAGACACAAAAGCTGCATGTTTGAAAGAAACAAATCAGTCGAGTCTATAATCCATAATAAATCTATCCCCCCGTTGTCCTCTTGTTGTAGAATATCTTTTTTCAAAAATCTCAAGTCAAGGAGCTCTATATGCCAAAATCTGACTTTATTGGTCAAGACAACAACGCGGAGATGCCTGCAGAACCTCTAACAATCTTAAACGCAGCTCCTCTCTTATACAGTTCATAACCAATGACCTCATTTGCAAGTGTTCTTCTGCTTTTCTATTTTGGCTCATCCCCAATCTCTCACCACAAGCATTTCCCTATTCTGTTGATTTCATTTTTAATGGTAGTACACATCTTTAAAAATCTGTGGGTTTTTTTATGGTTAAATTACACTTAAAGGTTCCTTAATAGACAATTCAAAAATAATTATGTAGACGTAATGTCCATGTATACGCTCACATCAAAATCCAGCAACATATTTGTCTAAAACAAATTGTAAACAAATAGTTTTTGCTTGTAAACAGTGCTTGATCTGTGCATATTTCTCCCCAAATTCAGAAGAGATTACTTTTTCATTGGAGAAAGCAATACTATGGGTAGAGGACTCTTTTTCAGCCGGAAGCAACGGTTTGAAGTTAAAAATGTCTTGATGGATTTATTACAAACAAACAACTTTTCACTTCACAAGACATTAATTAATGGACTAGTGTTGTGTGCATTACTTGAGAATTCAAACAGCTGATCACATCATCAGATTCTGATGGCACCCATTCACTGCAGAGAATCCAACTGTGAGCAAGCATTAACTAAATCTGTTCTGAAGAAACAAATTTTTAGTTTTGGGTTAACTATTCCTTTAAAATTAAGAATTATAAGAACTTTATTAATAACATAGAAACTCCAGTATCCAAAGAAAATAAGTTCACAAATCATGCAGCCTGTTAAGACTTTAATATTTCAGTCTTTTGCTGAATCAAACAGAGTTCAAGTTCACGTAAAGCTGGAGAGCATTAGAACAAGCACAATATAAGGAGTAGCTTTAAATTATACCAACTATAAATTATTCCAAACCTGCTCTACAACATATTTTAAGTGACCACTGATGATTACTGGGGCGTGTGCCAGTAAGATGAAAGATGTCTTACCAAACCCATAACCAAAACTTAAGGCATCTAAAAAGCCGTGGTTTGCAGGTCTATCATTTATAAAATCGACCATTGTCTCCTAAAAAAAAACAGCACAGAAAATAGTAGTTACAGACTTAAACCTACACACACAACAGATACAACAAAAATACTGCTGATTCATATCTTATAATTGAATTTAGAGAAACGTAATGACATACGTGAGTCCGCATGAGGCGCTCGTTTTCACGCAGCCGGAAGTATTCTGAGAGTCAATGGAAAAA
Source organism: Cyprinus carpio (assembly GCF_018340385.1). NCBI lineage: Eukaryota > Metazoa > Chordata > Actinopteri > Cypriniformes > Cyprinidae > Cyprinus > Cyprinus carpio. The sequence continues at coordinate 11,984,195 of NC_056609.1, read as the reverse complement.
CATATTTTAAAGTTTGAACACGCCTTGCACAGACAGACAGAGACTCACAAATAGTGAATTGTGTGTTATAATCCTGCATATGTCATCAAAGCATAACTGATCTTTCGTATACTACTGAAGGTAGTTCGTAATAAAAAAAAACATAAATGAACAGATTACATATAACGTTACTAGATTCACGAGACAGCATGAATATAACAAGCAATGGCTAATTCTTTCACCATTTTCAAGCACGTGTTGTTAAACGACACGTCTTCTCTATCGTTTTTAGAGCTACATGTGTTTGGCGAGCAGGCGAAGTTTTGGTAACGTTAGACGTCATAAAAAAAAGAAGAGCAATATCTTACCTGGGCCTATGGTGTTCTTTCTTGACATTTTAGCGATTATATTTATATCTATATGAAACTAAGTAATTCTATATTATAATATATTTAAGTAACTTCCAAATGGTTTAACATTCCTTCCAAACGTAGTGTTTTCTCGAGATTCTCCTCCACCTTTGCACACAGTGCGCGCTCACACGCATGCGCATATATGCGTAGAACGCTCAAAGTGCACCACGTGGTGCGAGAGAAATATCTTTACATCGAATTAAAAAAGACGCGTGCGTTTATATCGTACTGTGAAAAATATTCGTTTGTCTGTCAAATCTAACACAGGCTATGTACTTTAATGTAGACACTTTTCCCGTTCTGGGTTTATTTTCGCATGTTAATTATATGGCTTACTGATAAACAATTGATGGGAATTATTAAAATTAAAAAAAGAATAGGCAAGATAGGTATAGTTCAATAGTTATAGTAGTAAGCCTTAAGAAAATGTAAAAAAATAATAATAATTGAATAATAAAATAGTTAACTAATGGTAAGTTTATAATGTAAACATGGTTGTTAAAGCGTTTAAGGTAATTTGGGCCTTTTAAATATTAGCTTTAAAGCACTCATTCATAATGTTTGTTTCATCAAATGACATAAATCCAGTGCAGCTTGAACCATTAGATTACTTTAGATCCTGGTTATGTCGAGAAACAACAAGGGGGAAAAATACTCTGCAGCAATGTATTGGATCCTGGATTCATCACAGCCTTCATAAAATATATTAATTATACTTCTGCATGATTATTGATCAAGTTATTAATCCGTATTCAACCTCGTAGATTATTAGTTGATTGAATAAAATTATTATTTACCATACACCAGTGAGTAGACATTGAAAATGTATGTGTATTTACTATCTTTATCTCCATTAGTGAGAAGTTTGAATGTGTAACTAAGCTTCTTACATGCTGAGTTTTTATTCTCTCTATATTTAGGGTCACTGTGTGACCTCCCGAGTTTGGCTGTCATCAGGACCTCTCATCTACTTGACCCACGTGTGATCACAACATATATATTTCTGTATGTCGGAGAATAACATTAAATAGTTTTAAATAGTTCTCCTCTCCTCTCTGAAAAACTGCTCATTGTCTGTGTGTGTAAAACTAAACACCTGATAAGATTCAGGGCTGAGCCAGCCAACCTCGAAGTAGATAAAGGTGTTTTTGTGTATGTGTGCTGGTATCTGTCTGTGCAGGGCTCGTCTCCAGAGAGATGTGGAGATGGCACCTGAGGAGTAAGCAATAAGCATTCATATAGAGATCTGTTGTCACCTGTTACGTCTGACCCCTGATCGCTTCTCACCTAAATGATCACCGGGAGATATGCTTTGAACTAGACGTCCATGTGTGGAGATTTTATTAAAATTATCTATGTTTCAGTCAACCAGAATGCTTTAACTTAATCAGTGACCTCTGTTAAGAGTATAATTGGTGGTGTCTTGAGCATGTACGCAGAGCGGCCTACGAACTCCTTGAGAGTACTGAAGCTGACTTCTGCTGATGAAACTGCTAACTATTTTCTTCAGTACATTATTCTACAGTGAACTGCATCTCTGACTCCTGGTCTTCATTCATCATACTTGGTCCTTAGGTTTAAATGTAAATCCTCCTACAGTATAAATAAAGGTCAGCACTTGCTATACTCTTAAATCCCGCGCAACGCTGCGGGCTTTTCTTGTTGCCATAGCAACAGCGTCATTTTTTTGTTTGTTCTGAAAGCAAAGTGCTACTGCACTATGACGTTTTTCTGTTTAACAGAATGCTTAGAGAAAGTTCCGTTAGCTTAAGATAACTTAATACATTTCGTTATAAGTGCTGTTTTACAGTTACACATTCTAACGCGTTCAAACTTCGGTTATTTCAAGCAAGTGCGCATGCGCGTTAACGTCTGCGTCAGTAACGACATGGATTCAGAGGGGTGTGCAGCAAACGTAAACAATGTAAGTAGATGGAAATTGAGATCTCGTAATAAAAGTAGATATATTTATTAGCTGCGTGTTTTTGATTATGGAATGAACGAGCCTTCGATACAATTCCTTACATAACTAACGTTAGCTAATCGGGCTAACCTTGTAGCTACTATGTCTGCATGGCAACAAGTGAGCAGTGCTAAAATTTAGCGCTAATGGCTGTGCAATGACTTGATGGCAGTGAATGTATGATTCTTTTATATATATATATATAGTCAACAATGAACCGAAGGCACGAGAGCATACTTGGATGAACTTAAAAAAAAAAAAAATCAGCTTCGTATTCATCGGCTAATCGATTGCTAGCTGGGTCAGGCTGATTGGCGGGTAGCAGTTCTTCACGGCAGGACTTAACGTAACTGTTTTATATATTTTTTTGGTTGTGTAATTGATGCCAGAAGTACACGTACAGCCACTTGCATACTTCAGATACATGTGTCGTACGTGCATTACTAATGATTCGGTGTGATTCAGGTAGATGAAAATGCACAAATAAAATGAAAACATAAATCAGATATTTGACTAACTTAATTTAAATTCAGCTTAGTATACAGTTGAAAGCAATAGTTCACCCAAAATGAAAATTTACCCTCAGGCCATCCAAGAAAACATTTAAGTAAACATTTTTGTTTTTTAGGCTGTGCCTACATGGAGGACCATGGAAGTACTTCTTTGAACTATCTTAAACTTCTCTTGCAACCATTAAACATTGGACACTCAATTGCAGACACTCAAGTTTACCTTTCCTCTTTTTACCTTTCCAGCCCCCTGCAGAGATTCCCTGCCAGCAGCATGGACAAAATATGCATGATTCAGAGGCTAGCAGACCATACACAGATCCTGACAATGAAGAAAGACCATTTAGTAACACTCAGGATTCAAGCGTGCAGCCACTCATAGACAGATCTGAGACTTTACAACTGGGTACAGAGAGCAGGTGTTTTTATACAGTGGGCTTCAAAGATCTAAGGTCGCATTGAAAATCTGGGATTCCAATTGATTTAAAACTGTAAATAAACACAGTGTTTGGATTTTTGGAAAAACAATTCTCGGATGTTTGAAATCCACTGTACATTGCTTCATGCCAAAAAGCATTTTAGCTCCTAATATGTTTTTTTTTTTATTATTATTTTTCCATAATGAAGTTTATTATATATAATTATTTAATTGATTTTCTTTTTCAGACTTTCAGGATAGCCAGTTGTCACCTGCACTTACCCTGCATCCATGCCTGGACAAATCTCACCTTCTTTCTGACTCCACATTTTTTCAGCATACAGATGCAGAATTTGTCCCTCTTCGGTACTGTTTGTTTAGTCATGTTCAAATTTTTCTTCACCTTTTTGTATTTTTAGATAATATTTTCTCTATTGTTTTTGTTCACACAGGGGATGTCCTGACTTCTCAGTTATGACTGAGAGATGCCCCAGGACTTCAAATGTAGCTGTAACTGATGATTCCCACCACCAAAATACTATTCTTTACCAGGCTGGACTTTCCCAGCATCCGTTGGAGGTACCAACAGCCCTGTCTGGTGAAAAAAGCTGCTGTTCACTCTCCCAGCACAGCCTGTCTCCTGGAGACTATTGCAAAGGGCTTGAGGATCAAGGGAGCGTTTCTTATGGTGCTGAGGACAAAATCATCAGACATATGGAAGGAGAGGAGCAGACCACTGCTCAGCAGCTTATTGAGGGAATGTCTGCTCGGCTCTTGTTAGAGTCCAGGGAAGAGGATGTTATTGTGGCTGTTAGTGACAGCAGTGCCATTTCCTCCACCTCTGAACCTGTCTCACTTCACCAAAACATAGACAAAAGCCAGTTAGATCCTTCCATGAATCTTCAAAAAGGCAGAGAGCAGCCCCAAGGGGGCTCATTATCATCATTTCAGAAGGCCGCAGATGTTTCAAATATAACTTTTCGTGATTCACGGATGCATTCACACCAGACAACTGACCATCTCCATGATCAGCTTCTGTCTGCAAGACAAAGAGGCTCCATCTCGGCACCAGCAAGTAGGCACCATAGTGGGAACAAAAGCTCTCATAGTGGAATGTGTGTCACACCAGCTGGTGAAGGTTTGATGCATGTACCAGATCTGCAGAGAGTGCTCTGGAGCTCCGGTCATCTAACAGCGGCAGATGGTTCATTCTTGAGCTCTCAGCCTGTGTCTCAGTCCACACCTGCACTACCTCTCATGAGACCCCCACCAGCATTGACCAAACTCTCACTCATAGACTCCACACAAGAGGCTGTTGCTTCTGCGGCTACATCCTCCCAAAACAGTCTCTCCAAAACTGGCTTAATTCCATCATTGGACCTAAGCGGTCAGCGTTCCTCTCCCATTCACTCTCAAACAACAGCTACAGTTCCTAGTGGACCTTCAGAGACTGTGCAAACAGTGTCAAATGCCCATCCCATTTCAAACGAACAAATAAATCCACCCGCCTCTAATACACCTCACTCTGACACTCAGCACTTTTACTCTGGTGCGGAGATGAAAGATCAGGTTCCTCGTTTGGCCCTTGGGAGAGTACATTCTCTTCCCAGTCTAAACTACTTACAGAAAGTAGATGCCTGGAAAGCCAATCAAAATTCTAGCAGGTCGTTTTATGAAAATTTGGCACCACCGGGGTTTGATGGTGTGTCACCCAAGAAAAAAGCACAGGATGTTGTTTCTGAAGCACTTAACCACATGCTTTCTCGAGACACGCGTCTGACATTTGGTGCTAATCCCAGCTCCCAGATGATTCAGCCACTTTCCTCTTCTCATTCTGGTAGTGGCTCACCCCGTCGGGTGGATGTTGTTGGGGCGGGTGCGTGCAGAGGACAAGCATCTGAGTCACCTGTCAATCGCTCACACTCTCACTCCTCCCTGAGCTCTGTGGTGACCTCTATTCAGAAAGACGCTGGTCCACACAATCAGCATATTCCAGTAACACAATTTAATAACATCATTCCAGCTACCAGATCATTTGACTATCAGTCGTCCTTCGTTTCAGATGGAAAGGGTGAAGGAAAGAATAGTTCAGCTCCTCACGCGGATAAAAGCTCAGTCAAGATGTCTCCTCTCCTCAGTCTGGGGCGCTTCAGTGACATGTCATCAAATCTCAACATGAGCAGCACTCTCTCAAGCTCTCAAGGCAGCTGCCATGGTGAGCAGAGTATGCGGGCATCAGTGGGAGCCGCCTCTTCAGTAGTGAGTCTTGAAGTAGATAATTATGCACCCTACTGGACCTCCAGACCTGCGTCCCCTCCTCACACTAGGGAACTCAACATTGAAGACAGGATCCCGGTAAGTTCACAGTGCTGTAGTTCACCCAAAAATGAAAATTAGTCTGTGTTTTACTCACCCTCAAAGCATCTAAGGTGTATGTGACTTTCTTCTTTAAGACAAATCCAGTCGGAGTTATATTACAAATTTTCCTGGCCCATCCAAGCCTTTCAATGGGGGTAAACGGGTGTTGGTTGTCAGCAGTTCCGCATCCATAATAAAACATGCCTCACATGGCTCCGGGGGGTGAATAAAGGCCTCCTGTAGCGAATCCATGCATTTTTGTAAGATAAATATACATATTTCAAACGTAATAAGCACTTTTTTCTCACTTCCGCTGACTGTGGTACGCGGAAGTCGTGCTGGCGGATGACATAGGACGTATGCGTCGTTCGCGCGCCTCTTGAGAAATGCAGGAGCAAAAGAAACAATGTTTCCTTACTTTAGCAAAGGAAAACCAGTCTCCTCTTGGCTTATCTCGGAATCCTCCGACATTTTTCTTTACAAATCCTTGTTTTGTGCTTCTAATTCGTGACTGGCGTTTTGTTTTGTTTTGTCTCCATTTTCGTCACTAACCATGCAACGCCGATGTCTTACGTCATCCGCCAGAATGGCGAAAAAGTGAGAAAAAAAGTGTTTATTACGTTTGAAATATGGATATTTATCTTACAAAAACACATGGATTTGCTCCAGGAGGCCTTTATTCACCCCTCAAGCCGCGTGAGGGACGTTTTATTACAGATGGTGTGCATACAGAAAACTACATCAGTATATCATCATAAACACAGCCGTTTTTGTCTTATGTGAACGTAAACAGATGAGAAAGAAAACACACATGTACAGTATTTTTGCTTAAAGAGACAACAGCTTAATAAACGCGCTGCCTGTCATTAATGTTAATCAAAGAACAAAAGAAAATCATTCACTGATCTTGACTGAATATATTTAATAACTTTAATTGATTAATCTTTATTTTATTTATAAAAAGAAAACTATGCAGTGTTTTTAAACTTTTAATTACAGTTTCTGTACCTGAAATTTTTAGTTGTATTTATTTATGATATTGCTAATTGATTTGTTTGTTCCTATCTTATTACTGACAGTTTACTGGTCTTTAACACTTTAATATTTGAAATTTATATTAATCTAGTTGTTTTTGCTATGGTATTCTTTTTTTTAAAGCACAGGCAAAATTCCTCTTGCAGTGTTTTGTAGGCTGCTGATTTTTGCTCATGTTATTGAGCTGCAACAGAATGCTTTGTAAAAAGACAGAATACATTTTTGACATCTAAATGTTTGACTTATTTTTTTTTTCTATTGGATTTTTTATCTTACTGGAATCTATAAGAATCGGAATTGATAAGCAGAATCGGAATCGATAAAATTCTAACGGTACCCAACCCTGTTTGAGGGTGAGTAAAACACAGGCTAATTTTCATTTTTGGGTGAACTCACCCTTTAAATTGGGCATGAAATGAAATTCCCTTTCTATTAGGGCTGCGCGATAAATCGCATGCGATTGTCATGCGCATCTCATCAGTTAAGCTGGTTCTGTGGTTTGTAGTAAATCTTCATCACGTGCTTTCAGATGGAGGGGCATTTAATACACAGAGCTGTAGTTCACTGACAAGCTACACAATATTGAGTTCATAACCAAAATGATTATCTGCGGTTATGAACGCGATATTGTGTAGCTCTGAAAGCAGTGATGGAGATTTACTACTAATTACAGAACCGGCTTTACTGACGTGATTCACATGCGATTTATTGTGCAGCCCTACTTTCTATTTATAATTAATAAGTAATTTTTAATCAGAATGTCACAATTCTAACTTCCGGTGAAAACGACACAATCAACATCTGTTGGATAGAATATTTTCCCTTTGTTTTACACAGATTTACATCACACCATGGAAAAAGATCTGTTACATTGTGACTTTAAAATCAACATGAATTTAAAATACTCAAACTCATATTCATGTCTCAAATCTGGTATGAAATGCAGGAATATGACATATAGTTTTCAGTTATGCTCAAGCATATGGAAACATTTAAGGCAGCAGTTGTCAACATTTTTGACTCCAAAGCCCCCACTGTCAAAGACAATATTCAATGAACCACAAAAAATCACATTTACAAACTCAATTTTTTTTAGAAACTAGACACACACAGAAGATATAATATTCATAAACTAGGAGTGTCAATGCATGCATACATAAAATAAATAATTAAATTAACTATATTAAAATAATTATATTAAATATTTTTAAAGTTAATTATAGGTAATTCCAGAAGTCCAAGGTAAGTCAATAAATGAACATTTGAAATGTTGCTCACACATGGCAATTTCTACCCAATAAAATATTTTGAGATTACCATAACTAGAAAAATGATATTCATTATAAAATGTATGTGATTACTTGTTTGAAAACCACTGATTCAGGGGGATTTTTTAATTAGTTTTTCTACCTTGATAGATATTTTATTATTCTGTTTTATGTATTTTTGTTTTTTTTAGCTGTACCTTTTAAATTTGGGTATTGACCAGTCACCTTCAACAATCTTAAATCCATTTACTCGTCGAGGACCAATCAGAGAGCCTGAATTCTCTCCTACTGACTTATGTACCATCAAAGGCTCCATAGGAACACCAACTAAAAGCACACAGCCATCTGAAGGTGAGCTAAATACATCTGGCATCTTTGTGCATTTACATTTAGTCATTTAGCAGAGGCTTTTATCCAAAGTGACTTACAAATGAGGACAATAGAAGCAATCAAAAACCATCAAAAGAGCAATAATATATAAGTGCTGTGACAAGTCTCAGTTAGCCTAACGCAGTACAGTATATTAACAAGAAAAAAGTAAATAGAAAAATAATAGGGAACCCTTTTGTTTAGAGGGTCTTTTTTAATTAAAAAAAAACATGTCAAAAGAATAGATAAAGAATAAAGAATGCTGCTAGTGTTAGAGGATGCACTGTTAAAGTTATTGAGTATAGATATTGTTGGCTTCATTTGTATAATGTATCTGGTCATATGATAATGATTTGTTTTGTTTTCTGTGTATATAGTTGACAGTCTTCAGAAGGAGACATTCTCCAGTTCTAGTCAGCTCTCAGCTGACTCCTGTGCTTCTGTCACACACCGATTGTCAGTGCATGAGCAAGGCCAACCAGCCAGTGATGGAACTGTGAAGAAAATGTTCAACCAGGTGGATACGCCACCAAGAATAAATTCAACTGTCCATCCTTTATCAAGCCTACAGCAGTCTGATGCTCCACAAAGTGAAGGAAGCTTTGGCCTTCCTAGCCAAATCAGCTCAGAATCCATGCCTCCTCCAGGTCCCAGAGAGGTGGTAAAGGAGGATGATGACTCTTTTGTAGGCTCTGGCACACTGCGTGAAATCAGACGTCTGCTGGGCCAGGCAGAAAGTCTGGTTTCTGGTCGATCCTCTCTGACTTCCTCTCCCGGCTCACACCGCCTCTCAGAGAGTGACACATCCCTTGTTTCATTAGGACGGAACATTCAAGGTTATCATGAAGACACATCTCTGTCAGCTGGCGGGAATCTTTCATTGCTGCTGACTCGCTCTTCATCAGATTCGGCTTTGAAAGGAAGCTTGTCATCCTCCCAAAGGCTTCAACAGATTGACCGCACAACTATAGAGCCTACCGCTCTCTCTTTGAGCAGAGAGGAAAGTTTGAAGTCACGTGACCTCTGTGTGACCCCAAGGCGGGCTGAACCTGAAGGCTGCAGTGCTCCAGACCAAGATAAGGCAAAGCCACCTACAGTCACATCTGCCATGCAGATAAATGTTCCTTCGATAGCAGAAAACCAGGACCAGACTGAGGATGCTGTGATTGGCTCTTCTGAGAATAATTCATCTCATGGCTCAGCTGAGGTTGAAAGTATGAGTGACAGTAACAGTGAGAGTTCATTGGCTGTCAGAGTTGCCAGGCTCCTGCAGAGTGAGTCACCCGTTTCAATGGTTACAAGCCGGCCAAGCAGCAGTGATCCAGAAGATAGCCGTGCGCGAGGTAAACAGTGATTTGTCTAAAAGGACGTTTAATCATATACAGGTTTTGTCAGTGGTGCTTTTCTTAAGTTGTCTGTGGTTTTTACTTTGTGGATAACTGGATTTGGTCTGTCTCTTTAGAATGGATCCTGATGAAGGTTTCTGGCCGCAGATGTGAAAGCTTAGAACTAAACGCTGAGGACAGAGAGAGAATTGAAGACATCAAAAGAGAGCTGCTACTGAACACCAAATACACCAAGGTAACATGCATACGCCAGCACAGAAAGGTCTGCCAATTTCATTTGTGTGAATGTCAGCATTTTTACTGACTTCCTGATGGAGGTTGATCTGTCTGCCAAACTTTTGACATCTTAAATATCGCAAGGAATGTGCAATAAACTAGCACCATATTGGTTTTAAAATTTTATTTGGTATTGGTCGATATTGGATATTTAATTGTGCATGCTCAGTTTTTAATAATTTAATCCTGTGAAGGCTAACATGAAATAATAGTAACATTTTTTTGTTTTGTTTTGTTTTGTTTATTGAGCCTTTAGACAAAAGATACAAAACACAAGGTTGTGTCTTGTATAGTATGGTGTAGGAGATTATGGAGCTCATACTCGCAAGGAGGAAAAAACATCTCCGTTTTATTCTGAGGCTCAAACTAAGCAAAAATATAAAATTTGGTGCAGTTGCTGATATTTATATGGCCAAAAAGTAAGATGTAAATCTGTGAGCTCTTTAAAACAGTATAGCAGAATACTTAGGTAAGGTCCATGAATTGGCCCAACGGAGGTATCCAATGGTGAATGAAGGTTTCCTGCGTGTTTGGCCTTTTCAGCACGCAAAGTTATTACATTTAGGTTAAATTCAAATCTGACTCCATTTCACTATTTAATCTGACTCCATTTTATTATGACCTCGAATTTAGGTTGAAATGCAGCTTGGTTGTATGTCTGTTTCTAATTAGCATTCTTCTGGCATTTGATTATTCTGGTTAACTCTTTACTTTATATTTACTCGTTCATTAGGAATCTGTGTCGCTCAGGGTGTATCATGCCAGCCGATACACGTGTACCCCACGATCACAAACTCTCCAGTCTGATCATTAGTCAGAGGTTATGGCTAACTTTTTAATAGACCGCCTCATGCTTGTCATTCTTTAAAAATCATTTTAATATCCTAAATATCACACTCAGTTTTGTTTCTGGTGCAGCAGACTGCATTACGGAAAGTCCTGATAGAGAGTGTTGAAGATAAAGCTGTTGTTTGCATTTGCGTGATTTATTCTGTGCTCTCACGCTTGCAGTGTTTCTATTGAATCTCTCATTTATCTACTTCCCACAGTCCTCCCCAATCCTAGTTCTTATCAGTAATAATAACACATCTTGTTCACTTTCTCATGCTTTGTTTCTCAGTGGAGCTCAGATTCTGAGGGCAGTGCCCAATCGAGTGTTGGTCCTGAATCTCAGCTGACGAAGGACTGTGTTGGACTGCGTAACATGGAGAATCGTAACTTAGATCAGCTGCAGAAAGTCGATTCAAAACCTTTGGACACAGTCCCATTTTACACTCCTATCCAACAGGATCTAGAGGCCAAAGTTCGCCAGATTGCCCTTAGAGAGGGGCTCAGTTCCCAGCTGTTTACTTCTGTTACTATATCAACCACTCGCCACACTCCGTCTCCACAGTCACCATCACATTGCCCTATCACTGCTACTGAGGAACTGGACAGTGTTGGTCCTGACCATGAGACTTTAGAGAGCACGAGCCAAATGAGACTTCAGCCAGCTGTTATACCTAATGTATCTGGCAGAGAAAAGGAGATGGCGAGAGAAGAACAACACAGAGAAGAGAAGAAAGGAGAAGAAATGTCTGATGACAACAAAGAGAACATTGTTACAAACACTCCCCAGAGTATCCATAGAATACCTCACATGGACTATAATGTCACTGGCAGTAACCAGATATTATCTAGTGCTGCATCGGATTCAGCCTTTGACAAGAAGTCCCATCTCTCTCACATACACGTCACCTTATCACCCAAACCCAAACACCAGTCCAATCCAAACTACTTAAGCAGACTATCCAGTCAAAACACCAGTAAAGATGTCCCACCTCCAGTGGTGTCAGGCATGACTGGTGAACATCTGCAGTCCATACACCAAATCTCAAATTCAAATCATGCCAGATCATATGAACACAGAGAGCCGGTTCAAGGCCAGAATGCAGGAAGCATCAGTGCACACTTACAGGCCAGATACCCACAAACCTTTGCTCCCTCTCAGAGGCTGGCCGGGACATCCAGAACTCTCTCTGTTCAAGCAGGTATATGATGTACATTTTATATGCTTTTCAGTGGCATTTGATGTTGGTAAATTAATCAGTTGATTTATTTTTCTTTATGTACACTTTCTGTAGCTGTCCCTGCCCTGTTGCCGTACAAACCTCATGGAAGCTCCGAGCTTTTCTACATCCCGCAAGCTGATCCAGAGCTTTCTCCTGGTCACTCGGACACAACTGTAGAAAGCTCTCACCCAGGTATGTCACAGAGAACTTTACTCAATTTAAAGGCATGAAAATAGCACAGATTTAAGGAAGTTGTTTGCGCGCGCTAATTGCCAGCACTGCTTAGTTTTCAATAAAGGGGACATAACATACATAGTTTCTGCCAATCTTATGTTAATCTTGTCTACTTATAGAGTAGTATTGCATCCTTCATATCTCCAAAGCATCTTTAGTTTTATCAGATTTATAAAAGAAGCAGCTGTACCGCTTCTCTCCAAAAACAGTCGAGCTCCTGGAGGCGTGCCATGGGCGGAGCTAAAGAGTCACAAGCATGCACAGCTTTTGCATAGCGATTGTCTGCATGCGAATATTTGACAGCAACTTAATGAAATAAAAGTCCTCCTGGGATCTGTGTAATAAGGCTATTTAAAGTTGTCATGAAATGAAAATTCATCCTTTTCATTTTCTAAATGTGTGCTATTGATCTTATAGTGAACATTTTTTTTTTATATCATTGTTTATTTTTATTTATTTTTTCTAGTTTAGTAATTTTAGCACTTCACCTAATTTGAGTTTATTTGCAAAGTTCACCAGGCTTCTCCAATCATTTAGTCTGCCTAAACCCTGCCCCTTTTCTTACTGTTGACTGCAAGTTTATATTCAGATCTGCCTCCATCCAAGTATCAACAAATAGATTGAACTAAGTTCCTGCCCTACATTTTTTTCACAACATTATTTCATGGACTACTCCGTTGTACAGAGGATATTACAGATACACTATATAGAATATTAGAGGACACATCATTGCTGGACAATCCTTTATTTATGTGCACCTGTTTTGTATCACAGAGCTCTTATATATGTATATAAAAAGGTCAAATTTTCCATACATAATTAATGATTGAACATAAATAGTTTTTTTCTTGCACCTTTATTAGCCCCTCCCCCCCGAGTCTTGCAGATGGTTCACGCTCTCACCCAGTCCTGCATTATTCATGGTCTTTGTCCATGAGAAAGCCAATCCAGCAATACAAGCCTCATCTGATCCACATGCCAAACCCTTCTGGGCCCCTCTGCTTCAGTGCTGTTTGCTCTCTGTTTGATCCTGCTCTCTTCTGTTCTTTCTCGCTCCCTCTGCAGGTTCTGATGATGCTGTCCCTCCACACTTTAATACAGACATTTTAGGCTCTAGAGAGCTAGAAGACAACATAATTACATCAAAACACAAGGAAGGCATCTACAGCAAGAGGGCCAATATGAAGAGAGGTAAGATGAACATTAGTGTTTCTATTAGTATTAGTACAATATTTACTGAATTTAAAGAATAGTCCAAAAATTAAATCATTATTTTCCCATCCACATATATGACTAGATGCCATTTTTGTAATAGAAACTTTGCTGTGGGCTGTTGCGGTTACATAAAAAACATCAGCATATAATCCTCTTTGTCTCTCCCATTGTCAGTTTCCAGTGTGTCTGGCCAAAATTACAATACTGTTCCTGAAGCTTATGTTTTTGAGAAGAGCGTGGACACTGTTGGCATAGATAAGGAGTATAGAGATGAGGAAGAAAATTTTGTTCCCTTACACATGGAGGCAGACTACAGTACAGATGACGTGCATCTTCACACTAGCACCATTCAGGAGCCCAAATTACCGCTAGAACCACGCCATTTACCTTCTCAGCCAATCAGAAAGTCCTACAGGGAGGACAAGAAAAAGCAGGACAGAACACCTCATGATGTTAGCATAGAGATTAGCGGTTCTCTGGACCAGCTGTGGCGTCGCTTCAGTGAAAAATGGAGCATGGAGGAGACAAGGCCAACTAATGAGGGAGAGACGTCACTGCTTGATAGACTGGAGCGTCTGTCTCGTCTCATTCACAGTACCACTCCAACAGACCTAACTACACAACAGTCACACAGCAGGAGAGGAGAGTATTACAGGAGGACTGATCGAGAGGATGGGACCACAGAGGGAGAAGAGCAAGGAGAAAGAGTTCAGTTAGACATGGCTCCACAACAAGCTTGGCCTGAGCATGAGGAGAGTCAGGACAGAGTGCATCGCTGTCCTGCTGAGAGAGATGAGTCTGCGAGTGTGGAGACGAGCAGTAGCCTGTCCACTATTGACACGGAGCGGCTGCTGCGAGCTTTTGGACCTCACCGGGTCACCAGTAAGGGACTGAAAAGCAGTGACAGCTTGCTCAGGCTTTACAACACCCTCAATATGCAGAAAACTGGCCGAAGGAAATCCCGAACTAAACACGTTGCCATCTCTGTTGCTACCGATGATGTGAGCACTGATGACTCCACAGTAAGTCTTTGCTTGATTGAGTTCTTTAATACAGACTGTTCAGCTTCTTAGTTTTGAAAGATAATCAACAAATTAAAAAGATTTTTTTAATTTTAAGAATGTCTTAAAATTATTATTTTTTTCAAACAAGAAGAACAATCATTTTCATAAACACATTGTAGCTTAGTTTAGAGTAAGAAGTAAAGTGGAATTAAAATTTATTAATAATTTTCATTTTTGCTCACTAACACAATACATACTAGGAAACAGCAGTATTTTCCTGCGTACACCACTCTTAAAAATCTTGGGGTCTGTAAGATTATTATTTTTTTTTTTTTTTTTACATTTTTGAATGAAGTCTCTTATGCTCACAAAGGCTGCATTTATTTGATTAAAAATACAGTAAAACAATGATATTGTAAAATATTGTTACAGTTTAAAATATCCATTTTGTTTTCATTTTAAAACGTAATTAATTCCTGTGAGTCTTCAGTGTCACATGATCCTTCACAAATCATTCAATATGCTGGTTTGATGCTCAAGAAAAATTTCTTATCAATGTTGAAAACTTATCAGGATTTTTTGATGAATAGAAAGTTCATGTACAACATTATGTGACAAAAATATTTTATCATTATGTCTTTATTGTCACTTTAGATCAATTTAATGAGTTCTTGCTGAATAAAATGGTTTGTAAAACAAATAATCTTACTGACATATCGAACTGTCTAATCTTCTGTTATTGTTCCAGGTCTCTGCTGATTCTTTATCATCTTCAAGCACTTTATCCCATCGTTCTCAAAGAGGTGTTTCCCAAAACCTCAATTCCAAAAGGTCAAAGGTCAAACTAGTCAGCAAAGGTGTGCAGGCAGGTCAGTTACACAACAATGTTCCACTTTTTTAACTAGGCAACGTGTAAATTAAACAGAGTACTGCAACAAAATATGTTGTGGGATTTTGTATTCTTATTGCAGGTGATTTGGAAATTGTTATAAATGGCACCCGCAGACACACTCGGGACGTAGGCACCATCTTTCCCTCACCATGTGCTTTCAAAAATATCCGTTCATCAAACACATTCGGCAGAAGCATTCAGAGTGGCTTTCCCATCCCCACTGCTTCCACATCTAAACCCACCCAAACCCTGACTGCCCCGAAGAAAGACCCTAGCAACAAGAGCAGCCGGACACGCTACCCAAACGGTGCATATTACATTCTCACAGACACAGCATTTTTTTTATAGCTCATCTTTTTCTGCTTTTCTCTTACTGTTTTATATATCACATTCTCTTCAGGTGTGTCATGGTTCGTCGCAGCTGATGATCTTAAGTGTGATGGTCGCAAGGAAAACCAGCCACAGACCGAATCAGAACCTTGCCCAAGCCAAGTCTGGTTTGAGCCGTACACTAGAACCAGACCCTGGAGAGAAACGACCAGAGAACCACTAAGAGAGAGACAGAACCAGCAAGAACAAGAGAGGCCAACAGAGTCCATAACAGCTACAGAGAGAGATATCAGTGACAAACCCTCGGCTCTTATTCGACTTTCACTACAGGTGTGTGACGAGCAACTGTTTTATTTATCCATTTAAAAGCTTGTTCACACCAAGGACGATAATTATCAAACAAGGGTCCTAATTTTTTATGACGGACAAAAGTTTCGGAGGCAGTGTGTAAACGTGATTGACACAACGTGAGGTCATATTTATTTTTTAACGTGCAAAAATTGCAGACGAGAATTTTGGACTCAGTGTGCAAGAAACTCATAGTCTAACATTGAGCATTTGCTTTGATGGTTTTCCTACAGGAAGCTCTGGAGCTCCATCGGCCAGAGTTTGTATCTCGTTCACGGGAGCGGATGAAGCGTCTGGGGTTGCTGGTTGAGGAGAGGAGGTTACAGGCAGTCTTCAACAGAGAGAGAGAAGAGCTCTTCAACTGCCCCGCACCATCACGTCCATACAGACCAGGTGACCTTATAACATAAGATTACTAGCGTGTTGTTATGGGGGTACTCAGTTCATTATATATTTTACAAGCTTGGTGCAGCTTGCATTTAGATGTAAACTAAAACATGCCTCTATCAGCAGCTCCAGTACCCCGTAAACGAGTCGTTCCAAGAAGAGAGATGGTCCAGAGATCCAAAGAGTAAGTATCCATTGTATCTTTTTCACTTAATCTAGATGGTTTATGACAGAGATGATGCACATATTACCAAATTGTGCATATGTGGGTCATTCAACATTTAAGAAGCATTTTGTGCCTTCTGCATGCTTTCAGTTGGGTAGGGAGGAAATCACACAGTCAGAGAATAGACAGGACAGACAGACTCAGGAGGTAATAGTGTGTGTGTGTGTGTGTTAGCGTGGTTTTGTTTGAGTGTCTCTTTATCAGGCTTATTAACATTAAAAAAAGAAACCATTTTCATTACTTCATAAAAACCTTTCAGCAAGTTTCCAAGGCAACATTAAAAAATTCACATACACAAAAAAACAACAAAATATGTTTAAAAAAAGTTAAAAAAAAAAAAAAACAAAAAAACAAAATACTTCTTTAATAAAAAAAAAACTATAAATGACAAAAACACAACAGAATTACTAACCCTTTAAAATTAAAATGAAAGCACAAAATATAAAAATAAAATTTAAATTCAGAGTATTAATAAAACTTATAATAGTAAATGCAAAAATAAATAGGAAATAGTACAAATGTAATAGTCAGTGCTACTAAAATAATACAGATCTCTGTCCAACTTTTATTTTCAAGTTTCTATTTTTATGTGGAATTTCTGTGATTCAAAATAGGCACAGTCAGAGGCATAACGACCTAAACTGCAGTATGTTACTATTTTATTTGGATATCATTGATTCCGGTAATTTTGCACTTTAATAAGTGTGCATTCCCTCAGGAAATATGCTCAACTTCCTGAGGTCCAGAGAAGAAGGGAAGAGGAAAGGAGACAGGCAGAGTACCGCTCCTACCGCCACAATGCTCAACTCTTTAACAAGGTATTATTAAAAGGTTCTGGAGTAAGAGTTACACATAATAGTCCAGATACAGTGATACTGCCAGCTTGTATATCAGTATTATTTCAGCAATTTCAGGTACACAAGAGACGAGTTTGATAAACCTTACTAATGCACGTCGTCTTTCTCCTGCAGAAAGTCACTAATCGTGTGCTGGGAAGGAGAGCACCCTGGCAGTGATCCAGAATCAGCTCATCATTTCCAAAAGCCTTACTGTTTTTGAATGTGACAGGTCCTGTGGGTGTTTTATATGGGGTGATATTTTATAATGGTTGTGTCTTTTGCAAGCTTTGTTAGATATATGTGTGCATTCGGATTTTAGATGTGAGATTTTATATGATTGTGATTGTGTATTATTTATGGATTTGCAGTGTTGTATTGTTTCATTATGACTATTATGTGGCAAAATTATTTTTTTTGTCTGTCTTTGTTAAATTTTAGTAATATTTTTATGAGGTAAATAAATAAGCAGTGATTTGTAAGAGCTTTTGTGTTTGTGTGCTATTTAAGTTGTAAATCGCAAGTAATTGAATGCTGATTCACAGCAAAAATGGTTTGATTTTCATTTCTGAAATTGTGCATATCCAAAAAGAGAATGGGGCCACAATATAATGGTTGACTGCAAAAGATGATAGCTTTTTTACTCTAAAATGTACATGAAGTACATGTACACAGTACATTACTGTAGTGCAGGCATTACATGGAGGGCTGCATTATGTTGGTGGATATAAGTAATATTTTTCATCCGTCTTTCATTTGTTTACAAATGTTTGATACAACATTCTAAAGAATTCTTATTCTAAAACCTTAACAAAGGTCAAGGATTTTATGGAAAATAAAAAGATTACAACATGTAACGTTACTGTATGTGACGTGTGACAGTCTCCATGACAACAGGTGTACACAAACTAATCCTGCAGGAGCAGATCAATGATGAGCGGTGCTGATCAAATCACAAGAAATGCCCATTAAAAAAGGAAAGAAGGGAAAGAAAGCGAAGGGGTGAGTAAAAAACGTATTGATGTACTGTTAGTTTATTTCGATATGCTCTTGCGTTTGAAAAAAAAAAACGCGAAATCTAACTATCGTTTGTCCCATATCTGACTGCACATAGATTTACTTTATGATTTTGATATTCGCCTTTCTCATGAGTATTTTTTAATATAGAAAAGGAAAGAAAGATGGCAAGCAAGAGTCAAAACGTGCTAAGGAGTCTGATACAGAGAGGGCTAAAGCAAACGCGGCCCTGTGGGAGGCCAGGTGTGATCTGACGGAGAGCTCGCGCGTGGAGTACCGAGAAGCGGCGCGGAGACTGAGCAAAACCAACCAGCAGCTCACTGATCTACAGCACAACACCGAGAACAACAGCATCGAGATCGTCGCTGTTCTGAGGAACAAAGACCTGCAAAACGAGGAGAAGGTGTTCTAATGCATTTGATTGTTAAAGCTACAGTACACACACGACATTACTAATGCGTGCTAGTGTTTGTCTTTCATATTGTTAAAGGGTTCATTGATTTATGATTTAGTCCTTCCACTGAAAGTCCATTACACCAAAATTTTGATGCTTCCAAAAGTTTATAAAGAGACCATAAAAGTAATCCATATGAATCAAGCAGTTTAATACAAATCTGAGGCTTAATAAATAGGTTTAATTTTATATAAACATTGATCAGCTTACATAAATATGGCACATAAAATATTATGTAAGTAAACACTTCACACTCAAGAATCATTGAGGTATGTTCTTGCACAAATACAGTTGAGCCTCCTTTTATCATATAATGCCCTATATATGTGCATTGATCAATGTTTATATGTGAACAAAAGCGTCAATTATAACGGTTCATCATCATATAAAGTGATTGTCTCTTAAGAAGGCTTAGATTAAACCACATAATTCATATGGATTAATTTATCATCTCTTGATCATTTTTTTGGATGTGCCAACATTTTGATACAATAGACTTTTAATAGAGGAACTGAATGAAACATCATTTGTGTTTCGAAGATGACGTACAAAAGTTTTATGGGTTTTGGAACAACATGGGAGTAAGTAAATGATGACAGTTTTAATTTTTGGGGGTAAACTAACCCTATAAAATGATGTTTTCTCAGATAATGGCACTGGAACAACAAATACAGCTTGAGAAAACAAGGGCTTTTCAGGAAAAGGAGAATCTGGTAAGAAATGCCTTTCCTCATATGGTTAAACGGATAAATTCATTCTTTGTTCTCATCATTGTGGTTTATTTTGTCAGTTTAATGTGTTAAAATGAAGATGACAGAAAATAAAAATTAATATTCAATAAAAATTAATAAAATCCTGAAAATACAGTGTTTGAAATCATATAGAATTAAAGGTCAACTGTATGCAAGTCAAAGATCATGATAATGCCATTTTTGTATAACTAAAAGTTTCCTCTGTGAATATTAATTTGAACAATGGCATTTATTTCATTAATAAAGGACAATACCTAATAGATAACACTAAATAGAGTCATAATAGACATAGTTTCTCCAGTCCAGTGTTATTTTTAACAAGGAACTGATCAGATCACTCTTGTACTCACTGCCTTAAAGGGATAGTTCACCCAAAAATCAAAATTATGTCATTAATGACTCACCCTCATGTCGTTCCAAACCCGTAAGACCTCCGTTCATCTTCGAAACACAGTATAAGATATTTTAGATTTAGTCCGAGAGCTTTCTGTCCCTCCATTGAGAATGTATGTACGGTATACTGTCCACGTCCAGAAAGGTAATAAAAACATCTTCAAAGTAGTCCATGTGACATCAGAGGGTCCGTTAGAATTTTTTGAAGCATCGAAAATACATTTTGGTCCAAAAATATCAAAAACTACGACTTTATTCAGCATTGACTTCTCTCCCGGGTCTGTTATGAGCGCGCCGTTCACAGCACATCCGGTTCGCGAACGAATCACTCGATGTAACCGGATCTTCTTGAACCAGTTCACCAAATCGAACTGAATCGTTTGAAACGGTTCGCGTCAACAATAAGCATTAATCCACAAATGACTTAAGCTGTTAACTTTTTTAACATGGCTGACACTCCCTCTGTGTTCAAATAAACCAATATCCCGGAGTAATTCATTTACTCAAACAGTACACTGACTGAACTGATGACCGAGCCAGATAACGAACGAAACATTGACTCGTTCTCGAGTCAAGAACCATTTCTGTCGGACGCGTCCGATTCGAGCTGATGATACTGCGCATGCGTGAAGCAGACTGACACACAGCGCGTCTGAACTGAACTGGTTCTTTTGGTGATTGATTCTGAACTGATTCTGTGCTAATGTTATGAGCGCGGGTAAACCGAAGGCTTGAATCAAGGGCAATCATCGCCAATGAAGTCATTACGTCGAGTGCAAAAATAACTGGTGAACCGTTTTCGGCAACCGGTTTATTGAATCAAACTGTCCGAAAGAACCGGTTCGCGGAGAAGAACAGAACTTCCCATCACTACTAGTGATCCGAAAACCGATGCAACCGGTTCTTGACTCGAGAACGAGTCAATGTTTCGTTCATTATCTGGCTCGGTTCAGTCAGTGTACTGTTTGAGTAAATGAATTACTCCGGGATATTGGTTTATTTGAACTCAGAGGGAGTGTCAGGCATGTTAAAAAAGTTAACAGCTTAAGTCATTTGTGGATTAATGCTTATTGTTAAAACGAACCCTTTCAAACGATTCAGTTCGATTTGGTGAACTGGTTCAAGAAGATCCGATTACATCGAGTGATTCGTTCGCGAACTGGATGTGCTGTGAACGGCGCGCTCATAACAGACCCGGGAGAGAAGTCAATGCTGAATAAAGTCGTAGTTTTTTTGATATTTTTGGACCAAAATGTATTTTCGATGCTTCAAAAAATCTCTAACGGACCCTCTGATGTCACATGGACTACTTTGAAGATGTTTTTATTACCTTTCTGGACGTGGACAGTATACCGTACATACATTCTCAATGGAGGGACAGAAAGCTCTCGGACTAAATCTAAAATATCTTATACTGTGTTCCAAAGATGAACGGAGGTCTCACGGGTTTGGAACGACATGAGGGTGAGTCATTAATGACATAATTTTGATTTTTGGGTGAACTATCCCTTTAATACTAACTGCTCAGCGTTTCTCACTGATTGTCATCACAGGCCGCTCAGTACACGCTAAAGATCAATGAGCTGGAGGAGAAGTTTAAGAAGAGATCTAGCGAGTTCGACATGATTCAAGAAGAGCTTAAGATCATCAATGACTTCCTTAAGAAAAAGCCTCAAATGGAGCAAGAACTCAAAAATGTATAATTCATCCTATTTATTTCATGCACACAGATGCAGAAGTACTAGTATTAAGTGCTTTGTCTGTTGTAACATCACCATCGTTTTGTACAGATGAAAGAAACTATGGACAATGCAGATCTAGAACACAAGAAAACACTTGCAAGAATGGAGCAAAAGTTCTTCAGTAATAAGGTACATATCCAAACAACATTTCAACAAAATCTTCCTCATTCTCTCTCAGTGTCTCTGTCATCCTGCATTCATTAGGTTCATCTAGAGAAGGAAGCTGAGCAAACGATTGCTATGCTTGCAGAAAGAGCTCACAATGAATCCATCATGTAAGTATCTTCTCCATCTCTCCCAGTATCCCAGAACTACTACACATTTCTACCTGATGCCTTTGGAACTGTTTGTGAGATACATTTTGCATGAGTTAAATGAGATGACATCCTCCTTCTTGGCCCTATCAGACAGCTGGACAACGCATCTCGCTCAATGTTCAAGGAGAATGTGCGTCTAAATAAGGGATTGGGTTACCACATCAAAGAGGTGGAGGATCTGCGGAAGAGAAATGCAGCGCTGGCAGAAGAGAACAACATCCTTAGTTTGCATAAGGTGACACACACCATAGTTTTTATTTTATTTTTCTCAGTTTTTTACTTTTATTTATCAAGGATGCATACAATTAATTAGAGGTGACAGTAAAGACTTTTACATTATTACAGTTATTTTACATTATTACATTGTTTTAATTGTAAATTATGTGTACTATATCAGTTAGTCATTAAAAATTATAATTAAATCAACTTTCTTGTGCACCACCCACACAAACACACAAATACACATGCACAAATTAAGTGAAATTTAAAATGATCTCAATTAGACCCTTGTCTACTATAAAGCTTGCCTATGAAGGAGCAGACATTGATAATGACCACTTTCATTGGAACCCACAATTTTATTCATCCTGCAGGAGATGAGTCAGGACACCTCAAATGACACCATATCTAAGCTTGCAGCCCAGCGGACCACAGTTTCTGAGCTGAGGGCAAAGGTGTTCACACTGGAGCAGGCCCTGGCCATCATGGTGGCTGAGTTTGAGTTGGAGATGTCTGATATCAAGCAGCGTGCTGCAGTCAGGTCTCAGGCTGGCGGTGTAGAGCTGGACAAACTGCAGAAGCTTCTGAGCGTACGGGACAGGGAACTGAGCCGAGTGAAGAGAATAGCCCGCAGTGTAGTGGAGCAACGCTCAGACATGGAGGTCCTCTTCCATGAGGCTTTGAACCACATGAAACAGGAGATGCTAATGCACAGGTGCAATTCAGCATTCATTCATCCACTCACTCTCTTTGCAAAAACAAACAAAAACACACCTGCACTGCAGCCTATTTGATGAAAGTATTTTGAAAGCACCCAAAATTCAAGATATACAGGGCCATTTCCACCCATGACTTTTGTCTTATATTAATATCAAATGATATAGTTAAGCAGTATAACACGAGCAAGTGTGCTGTTTTTCTTGATTATCAGCACGATTGTGAATGTCGTGTTGATTTTATAAAACAGTT
Source organism: Cyprinus carpio (assembly GCF_018340385.1). NCBI lineage: Eukaryota > Metazoa > Chordata > Actinopteri > Cypriniformes > Cyprinidae > Cyprinus > Cyprinus carpio. Next base: position 11,960,875 of record NC_056609.1, on the reverse strand, counting down.
TATGAAGAATTGTTAGCATTTTAAGTTACATATTAGACACAATATTTGTCTGGTTTCGCTTTATTCTTTTCAGTGAAAACTACAGCAGAACTGTGTTGTGTCTCCAACTAAACACATCAGTGTTTCTTTTTTGAATGAATCCACATTTTGAACAAATCTTTCGAATGAATTACTCAATTAATCAACTTGTTCAGACAGTGACTTGCTACCACCTACTGATGGTTTTAGATTTATATTTAAATAATAGTTTAAAGGGGACATCGGATGCTTTTCCACAAGTTGTTATGATTCTTTAGGGTCTTTGTGAAAAGTCTATAATATATTTTGGTTAAAATTTCTCAATGGTAGTGTAAAAAAATACCCTTTTTACCTTGTCAAAAACAGCTCTAATCACAGCGAAATGTTTCAGTGCATTCCCTTTAAATGCTAATGAGCTCTGCTCACCCCGCCCCTCTCTTCTGTGGGGTGATGAGCCGTTTTCATGAGACTGTAAACTTAAGCCGCAATTAGCTGTGGAACTTACTCATTTCTTCTGTAGGTGAGGCTGGATCACGAATGATTTGCGTAAACATAAACGCATTTAGGCAGATCGGAGGATGCATTCCCTTCAAAAACAAAGGTAATCCACTGCATCTTCAGCGGCTCAGATGTCGGGAGTAAATGACGATTGCTATGGTTATTATTACATCCAATAACAAAACACCTCAGTTGCTTAGGAGCCATTCTTGTCTATAACTGCTCCGGCATCAAAACAATGCCAGACTGTTTACAGCTCACTCAGGGCGGGTCAATGATAAAACAGCAGTGTTCGTCAATAGTGGTGGGAGGGGCCTTGGCCTGTGTGACGTCACTCTGCCAAGAATCTGTGAATGGCTTGATCCGAGACCATGCTTATGATATTTGGGGTTTTTGAAAAAATCACTGGGAGGATTTTTATCATTATAGGGTGGTTGTGTACACACTGCCAACACAAATTTATGTTCAAATGTAACATCAACCATCCATTCATCCAGCCGCCAGAGGGCGCCATCTCCTCATTACTGACTGTGCTCTTCTTCTTCCTCCACTTCCTGTAGCTTCCTGTTTAAATCCAGCTCAGTTGTACAACAGATTGCGAAGTATTGCCAGCTAACCCCTGTCTCTACCAAGCGTTTTCTCATTGCCACATTGATTGCCTCGTGTATGTTCTTTGCCTGTTCTTGACCTTGTTTGTTGGATTACGATTTGGATTTGTTTGCTGTACGGACTGCTTACTGTGATATTGACCTTGCTTGTTATTTGACCCCGATTATCTGCCTTATCCTTGTGTGTGGTTTTCTCCACAATAAACATCTCCGCAAATGGATTCAAATACTCAACCGAGTCAGTCATCCTTACAGAATACTTCGCCTGACCAGAATCCAGCGGAGATTTCACATCTTCAGGCCGCATTTGCTTATCAAAATGAGAGGATTACGGAGTTCCAAGCTCAAACTTTCATCTCTGCGAGCCGCTAATGAACATCTCACCCGCTACATACAATCTCTCCCAGCGACTCGACCTGAGGCCGTAAGATTTTCTTTACCAGATAAATTTGCTGGCACAGCGGAAAGGTGCAAGGGGTTTCTTGGTCAATGTTCCATTTATTTTGAGAACCAGCCTGAGGCCTTTCTACGTGATACCACTAAATGTTCATTTATGATGTCACTGTTTACTGGCAAAGCTCTCGAATGGGCATCTGCTGTGTGGGATCAAGATGATATGATACGGACCTCATTCGATTATTTTTCGAAGCAGATTACTGAGGTTTTTCAGTACCCAGCTGGAGGGAGAGATGTATCTATGCAGTTGTTGGATTTGTGTCAAGGAAATCGTACTGCTGCAGAATACGCCGTAGATTTTCACACCATAGCAGCGCAAAGTGGCTGGAATGAGGCCGCGCTTAAACCAATCTTTAAGCGAGGTCTTCACCACAAATTACAATCAGAGATTGCTTGTAAGGACATGGATATGGACTTACAGCAACTTATAACCACCACGATCCGTATTGATAATCTGATACGTAACCATCCCACCTGCCCCCTAACAACTTCAATGTCTGCCACAACTGCTAATCTCATTGATAAATGATTGAAACACAGATGGTGAATTGGATAGGCCGTACGGCATTACCAAGTATTCATAGTGCCCCCTGGTGGTGATAAATGCTGTTTTCCATTCATCACCTTCTCTGATCCTGATTAAATTATAGGCACTTCGTAGATCAAGCTTAGTAAAACCCATGTCTAACCACAAGGGTTGAAAGTCCAATAACTAACGAAGCAGTTAAGATTCCCCCAGAGTACATTGAATTCCGGGAAGTCTTCAGCAAAGCCAAAGCTGCTACGTTACCTCCACACCACCATTGGGACTGTGCCATAGACCTATTACCTAACACAGCACCTCCTAAAAGCAAGGTATATCCATTAACTATACCAGAAACGCAGGCCATGGAACAATACATTGAAGAAGCTCTGGAGTCAGGCTTTATCCGCCCATCCACATCACCCGCAGCATCTGGATTTTTTTTTGTGGAAAAAAAGGATGGTGGCCTACGCCCCTGTATCGATTATCGTGGTCTAAACACCATCACTATCAAGAACAGGTACCCACTCCAATTAGTTCCCTCAGCCTTAGAACAATTACGGGAAGCCAAGATTTTTACTAAGCTTGATCTACGAAGTGCCTATAATTTAATCAGGATCAGAGAAGGTGATGAATGGAAAACAGCATTTATCACCACCAGGGGGCACTATGAATACTTGGTAATGCCGTACGGCCTATCAAATTCACCATCTGTGTTTCAATCATTTTATCAATGAGATCTTTCGGGACATTCTAAATGACCACATTATCGCCTACATTGATGACATTCTAATATATTCAAAGACACGTGAGCAACATATCCAACATGTGAAAGATGTTCTGTCTCGATTACTGGCAAACCACTTATATGTTAAAACTGAGAAATGTGAATTTCATGTCTCACATACCACTTTTTTAGGCTACAAGATCAGTCATCATGGAGTGGAGATGGACGCAAGGAAGGTTGAGGCAGTTACAGAGTGGCCACGTCCCACTACGGTAAAGGAAATACAGAGATTCTTAGGATTTGCTAACTTTTACAGGAGATTCATCAGAGACTACACTACCAATTCAAAACCAATCACTGCTTCCCTTAAGGGGAAACCAAGGAAACTATCATGGACAACGCTTGCCCAGACCGCATTTGATACCCTGAAGACAAGCTTTACCACTGCTCCAATTCTGAAACACCCAAACCCTGACCTACCATTCATAGTGGAAGTAGATGCTTCTGACGTCGGCATCGGAGGCAGTTCTATCCCAGAGACAAGGAAACCCTGGTAAAGTTTTTTTCCATGTGCTTTCTTTTCCAGAAAATTAACCACAGCAGAGAAAAACTATGATGTAGGAAACAAGGAACTACTTTCCATCAAGGAAGCACTGTCTGAGTGGAGACACTGGTTGGAGGGAGCACGTCATCCATTTCAGGTGATTACAGATCACAAAAATTTGGAGTATATCAAGAGTGCTAAACGTCTGAACCCGAGGCAGGCTCGGTGGTCATTATTCTTCACAAGATTTCATTTCACAGTAACATATCGCCCAGGAAGCAAGAATGGTAAAGCCGACGCGTTGTCACGAATATATGAGTCAGAGGAAACTTCTTGCTGCCAAGGACCAATTCTACCCCCATCAGTCATTTTGGCACCTATTCGTTGGGATATAATGGAGGAAATTCAAAGAAAACAAACTAACAGAACCCACACCATCAGGTTGCCCCCCTAACCGCCAATACGTTCAAGGATCTCTTCGGCAGCGCATCATGCAATGGGTTCATACATCTCTGAGCTCCGGACATCCTGGCATTCAGCGGACAGAGGAACTGGTACGCAATTCATTTTGGTGGCCTAATTTAACAAAGGATGTCTCTTTGTATGTCAAATCTTGCAGCATGTGTGCACAGTCAAAAACACCACGAAAACTTCCAGCTGGTCTCTTGGAACCCTTGCCTATCCCTCGGCGGCCCTGGTCTCATCTGGCAGTGGATTTCATCACAGATCTACCCAGCTCTAACGGCTGCACCACCATACTGGTAATTGTTGATAGATTTTCTAAGTCCTGTCGTCTGGTTCCACTAAAAGCATTACCCACAGCTATGGAGACAGCACAAGCTTTATTTCAACATGTTTTTCGAATTTATGGCATACCAGAGGATATTGTTTCTGACAGAGGCCCACAATTCACGTCCCGAGTATGGCAAGCCTTCTGCAAACAATTAGACATAAATGTCAGTTTAACATCAGGTTATCACCCTCAAGCAAATGGACAGGTGGAAAGAGTAAACCAAGAAATTGGGCGATATCTTAGATCCTACTGTAGTCAAGAACAGGAACGTTGGAATGAATTCCTACCCTGGGCAGAATATGCAAGAAACTCCCTTACTCACTCATCTACAGGACTCACCCCCTTCAAGTGTGTTTTTAGGATATCAACCCCCCATGTGTCCCTTGGTCGGGTGAACCTTCAGAAGTTCCGGCAGTGGATGACTGGGTCAGAAGAAGCGAAAGAGTCTGGGACAGCGCTCATGTGAGGCTACAGAGGGCAATCAGAGCCCAGAAAACCCAAGCAGATCGTAGGAGAAGTCCCCACCCAAACTATCAGCCGGGTCAGAGGGTATGGTTATCGACTCGAGATCTACGGTTACGGCTACCCTGCAAGAAGCTCAGTCCCGGTATGTAGGCCCATTTCGGATAATAAAGCAAATTAATCCAGTAACATACAGGTTAGAGCTCCCAGCTCATTATCGCATTTCTCCTTCATTTCATGTATCTCTGTTAAAACCCGCTCATCCTGCTTCCGGTCCTGCCTCCGAGGAGAGGGAGCCCCCCCCACCACTGGATGTTAATGGAGCTCCGGCTTACCTGGTCAAGGATATCATAGATTCCAGACGTCGGGGGGGCAGGCTACAATACCTAGTGGACTGGGAGGGCTACGGCCCAGAAGAAAGATCTTGGGTGGCCGCCAAGGACATATTAGACCCATCATTGACCCGGGATTTCCATCATGCACATCCGGATCGTCCAGCACCTCGACCAAGGGGACGTCCACGAAGAACACCTGGAGGTGTTCCTAGGGGGGAGGAATCTGTAACATCAACCATCCATTCATCCAGCCGCCAGAGGGCGCCATCTCCTCATTACTGACTGTTCTCTTCTTCTTCCACCACTTCCTGTAGCTTCCTGTTTAAATCCAGCTCAGTTGTACAACAGATTGCGAAGTATTGCCAGCTAACCCCTGTCTCTACCAAGCGTTTTTCTCATTGCCACATTGATTGCCTCGTGTATGTTCTTTGCCTGTTCTTGACCTTGTTTGTTGGATTACGATTTGGATTTGTTTGCTGTACGGACTGCTTGCTGTGATATTGACCTTGCTTGTTATTTGACCACGATTATCTGCCTTATCCTTGTGTGTGGTTTTCTCCACAATAAACATCTCCGCAAATGGATTCAAATACTCAACCGAGTCAGTCATCCTTACATCAAACAACATGCAAAAGAGAATTTTGCATCTGATGTCCCCTTTAATTTCATAATTAAATAATAAATAAAAAATTGCATAGCATATTTATATAATTGCAGTGTAAATGCAGTGTAAATGCATTCAAGCCACCTATGAGCTGCATTAAACACTTCAGATGCAGCTTCTGTGCCATAAATGTTTTTCTCAATATAGTACACCCCTAGTTCATTCTAGAAATAAAAGTTAATAAGCAAGAGACACAGGCTCCATTTTACTGCAAAACCTTCAAACTATTTTTAGATCAACTATATTATAAGCTACATTATGTTATCCAGACAGGAAGCAGAAATGAATCGTAGCAAACGGATGGATGAGTTCCTAACAGGCAGAACGGAGAACGCTCACATTCACACCATTAACAGAACACCCCACAGCACTTCCAGTGCTTTAGATGAGGCTGAAAAAGGGTGAGGGTCTTATGCTTATTTTGTTTTTTAGACTATTTGTAAAATTCTCTTCTGATGAAATGATAACTAAATGTGTTATTACCTGAATTAAGCTTTTTCCATTAGCAAAACTGTCTGTGACAATGCTGTTATTTCATCAGCAATCTGAAGAAAGCCAAAGTGAACATATCAGAGATGACCTGGGAGCAAAGAGAGAGAGTTCTTAGACTGCTCTTTGCTAAAATGAATAGCTTGAAATCGAAGTAAGTATTTATTATTATCTTACATATTAAGATAAATCATAAATTTGTCAATCTCTTAGATATGGCATCATCAAGGCATCATCTACCTTGAAAGAAAAAGCAGAGTTAGTGAGGCAAAGATAGTGATAATGACAGTAAAAAAAATTAATAAATACATTTAAAACCCCAAGCTTATTTGCACCTCTCAGTTTATGTGTAACAAAAGCAATTTCGTAAATTTCAGGACACTGATTCAAAGGTGTAACGTGTAGACACTTACCAAGTCATTTTTGGAAAATAATTCTGAACAACAAGCATTATTCATACAAAAGTAAAAAAAAAAAAAAAACCATGTCAGCTCTATACGTTGGTTTGATTTTGCAGCTCACCAGAAAGAGAAAAAAACAATGGTGGTGAATACTTTCTGAAGACTTTTTGTTCTGCATTATCGCACATATACTCATAATTTGCAGTCTTTTCCACAGGAATGAAGAGGAGGAATCCCATGCAACTTTTTTAACCCAAGCACCAGTTTCTAGTTTGAGCTCCAGTGGAAACTCCAGTGCTCTGCCAGACCTGTAGATCATCTGACCTCATCACAGATAAGAGAGCTAAAAAAGTTTAATATTGCATCAGCTATGAACTACCAGGAAGTGTTCATGAGTGTCTAAACTACAACTTAAAAGAAACAACAATATTTTTTGACATGGCATTGAAGATTAGATATGAGGGAAACTGAGTGAAATAATATTCAAGAAAGACTCAAATTGTCTCGGCATAAATCCACCCACAATATATTGCAAACAAACAATTAAAACAGTATTTAATACAAAAAAAATTGGCCATAACTTTAACCTTTCTTATTTATGTCTTCTGATCTATTTTTATAGCTGAATTGTGTCATAGACATTGAAATACAGCATAACTAAATGTAACTAAAATAACTAAGTAACCTAAGAAATGATGTATTTTTGAAATTAAGCGAATGAAAATGTACTGTATTAGTTATTTTGCCTACAAAACAAATGTGAAAGTCAATGTTGTTTTTAGACATTTTTATGTTGTATTTGCAAACATTTAGCCTATACTGTAAAGATACTGCATTTTTTGCCATTATAAAGCATTCAACATAATCTTTACTGATGTCTGTGTCTTTATTATAAGGCTTATATCTTCAAATGACAATAATCTAATTTTTGTCCTACCTATATTTCTGTAATCATGTTAAAAAAATCATTTTCATGGACAGATACAGAATATATAATTTAATTGTACAGCAGTTGTACTGAACATTGAGTGATGAGCATATCATCAGTCAGTAGATCTAGAGATCATCAGGATGGCTTTACAACATGACCTCCCAGCACACTGATAGTGCTGCTCATGTCTCACAAGTAAATATAGAAGACTATTAATAGCTTCTCATACACACATACAGCAAAACAGCTGCTCAGTGACCAAGCAAAGACTCCGTACAAACAAACCAAGATCTTCAAATCAAACCCTGACTTTAAAGGACACGTAAAGGTAAAAACTTAAGTTCAGAACTGGTTTGTACTACAAATGAACTTGTGTAGACATTCCTCATTGTTTTAAGCGGAATGGGAGATTTTCAAAACTTTGAACAAGACTTCTATCAGTCTGGATATTATATGAATGTTCAGCAGGAGGATGTATATGGCTATGATGCAGCCTACGTCAATCCAGACTACCATGAAGTGTGAGTGTAATATTGCTTTAATATTTCATTTGTTAATGTATATCAGCTAATGTGTTTCTGTGTGCAATTTAATTGTTGATTCATCATTTACTGTCTGATCATCAGTGATAATTCCACACATTTAGCAGATGAATATACCACTACAGCATCTTATACTGGACAGTTGTATCAGCCTGTAGTGCCACTGGAGCAAACAGAATATATAGACTCATATGAGGAAGAACCACCGCTCTTGGAAGGTAATAAAAATGATTGATTTGACCAGCAGAAAGCTGCTCGGTTAGAATGTGACTTCTGTGTGAGCTGTTCTGCACACATCACTGGAAAAATTTAAATTTTCATGCAAAATTTGCAGCTATTTCTGTAATGTGATTGCACCTTAAAGGGTTAGTTCCCCCCAAAATGAACATTCTGTCATCAATTACACGCTCTCAAGAATTTTGGTAACCAACCAGTTGCCGCTAGCCAATCATTTTCTTAGTATATAAAAAACACTATGGATGCCGATTGCAACATGCAACTGTGTTATGAACATTCTTCAAAATATCCCTTTTATGTTCAACAGAAGAATGAAATTCATACAAGTTTGGAACAACATGAAGGTCAGTGAATGCTGACAAAATTTTCATTTTTGGGTGAACTCTTTAACACTGAAAACTTGCATACTTTAGCTTTAAAAATTGGACATTGTATGCATTAATCGAACTTAACAGAAAATGTATGTTGAATGAAAAATGTGTGTATTTTTTCTCAGAGTTGGGCATTAACTTTGACCATATCTGGCAGAAGACTCTGACTGTGTTAAATCCACTGAAGCCCGCTGATGGCAGTATTATGAATGAGACAGACCTCACTGGGCCTGTTCTCTTCTGCATAGCTCTGGGAGCCACACTATTGATGGTACAAACTACATCCTGAACCTTTGTGAAACCATTAACTAGAGGTACAGGGTGATTTGTATTGCACTGGGGAAGTGAAAGCATATGTAAGGTCCAGAGCATGTACCTCTGGATTTGTGTGTCTATTATCTTGGCAGGCAGGGAAAGCACACTTTGGGTATGTGTATGGCATCAGTGCTCTGGGATGTGTTGGGATGTACATGCTGTTGAACCTGATGAGCAGTTACAGCATATCCTGTGGATGTGTGGCGAGTATGCTGGGATACTGTCTCCTGCCAATGGTGGGACTCTCTGCCTTTGCTGTTCTTTATTCCCTTCAGTGAGTATCCATAACTGTATAGAAACATTTACCATTTGAGTGTTTTACAGCCACAACAAACAAAAAACAGCTTTAGACCACAACATATGTCCAAGTCTATTTACATTTTCCATACATACCGTCAACCAACATCTTGTGAATTGAACATTTTATAAGAAACAAATCCGTTTTCACTTTAAACTGTCACTTCTAGCCAGTTCATAATCCATAATAATGAGCCGTGTGAATTACTTGTGATGCTTTTATCAGCTGTTTGGACTCTCCTTCTGACGGCACCCATTCACTGCAAAGGATCCACTGGTGAACAATTGATGTAATGATACATTTCTCCAAATCTGTTCAGATGAAGAAACAAACCTCTTGAATGGCCTGAGTGTGTGTAAATTTTAACCCTAACCCAAACCAAAAAATTTTATTTTTGGGTGAACCGTTCCTTTAGATGCTCAGGTTCTTTAATACAGGATGGATTCTGATTGATTGGCTGTTTTTATTATTGTTTTTCAGTGTTCTGAAAGTGATTGTAACCAAATTGTTTTTCTGTGTCATTATCATTATACTGTAGTTGTGGTGTGGACTCTGCTATTCTTTTAACTTTAGAACAGTTTATAAAACTATGTCTTTATTGTTATCGTTATAAATCATCGTGCTTAGTGTGAACGGACCATTGGCATTCAATGAACTGGTTTAATAAAAAGAAAATGGTTCTTTAAATTATTCAAACGTTCTTCACACTTATAAAAACATGGTTGTTTAAAGAACTGTAAAATGAAAACTTCTTTGGTGAGCTAAAACTTAAAAAAAAAACTTTTTTGGAACCTTATTTTTAGGAGTGTATAATTTTGGGTATGTTGCATTTGAATAACAAGTGGCTTTTATTTTAATGCAGGGGGCTCTCGGGAACACTGCTGGCCTTATTTGTGATTGGCTGGTGCAGTCTATCAGCTTCTAAGATCTTCAGTTCCACTCTTGACATGAGTGGACAGCAGCTGCTGGTGGCCTATCCCTGCGCTCTTCTGTACGGGGTCTTCGCCCTCCTTACTGTCTTCTGAAATCTCAAATACTATCACTCTAAGAGCAGATGAAAATACAGTTCGAACATAATTCACAGTGTTTGTCAAAGTCGTGGCAAATCAGAGTTACTGGATATTTTTGTCACATGAATAAAAAACAAAATTCTGAAAAAAAAACTTTAAGAGCTGGGTTAGCAAAATCATTTTTGATATCGGAATGCATGCATGATCTGATAGTGGATGAATCATAATTTATTATTCCAAAAATTATTAACAAAAATAAAAAGGTTGGTGTGACTTTTTATTTTAGTTTATTGCATTAAAATGTAAGAGATGTATAAAACTTGATTACAATGTTATTTTCTAAAAAAAACAAAAAAAAAAACAATCACATTCATCACAAACAATGAAAGGTCCAAATAAAGAAAAGGCACCTCAAACAAAGGCAAAGAGAATGTTCTAAGCAACCAGTTGACTTTACAGATCCCTTCAGTTCCTTTTTTCAAAAAATGCTTTTGCACAAAGTGAATATAAAATATATTTACAGAACTACAATATACACAAATATTGAAAAGCACTTATAAAAAAAACAAAAAACATTGGCCGCAGTTCATCACTTTCACACACTCAAGCCTGTTGGACATCCACCCAGGGTGATGTCCTAATTTGTGGCCCAGCATCCTCTGCTGCAGGACATCCAGGGCTGTTTTCAGACAAAATCTCATGGTCTTTTAGGCCGGTTCATAATAAGCGAATCCTTTGAAAGACACACATTATAGATTAATAGTGAAATATTGACAAGTAACATCTGGCAAGTAACTTTTAGAGTCATAACTATGAACAAAACTGAAATTAACTTGTTATAGAATTAGCAAGATAAATTATTTTGCGATTTCTTCAAGAGCAAGTAATATAACTACAATAACAGTACATTGAAAACATTTTTATACAAAAAAATACATATTCTAACAGTGAAGTCTGAACATCTAACTGAATTTATAACCAAATTTGTTTAAAACTCTTTGATCTTTAAGTTTCTACACAAGTATAAATTACGCCACACTAGTTTTAAGTTAGTTTACTTTTTTTATGTAATAATAATGAGAAGGTGTGTCCAAACTTTTTACTGGCTGTAACACTTGTTAATACTTTCACATTGTACTGTAATAAATCTTTATTATTATATCTGATAATGCGTGATACTGTATATATGAAGTGGAGTAATAATTTTCATCTGAATTATGACTTTGTTGGGTGCATCTCATGAAAACACCCGGAAATCAAAAGGAAAAATAAATTATAGGCTACTCTGTATAAAATGCCTATACTGTCATAGCAACAATACACAAAGATACAGTCTTTATTTTTCTAAGGATGTTAGTATTTCTTATTTCTTGTGATTTTTAGGTGAAATATAACCTGGACATGTTATAAGCCTATGTAAAAAAAAAAAAAAAAAAAAAGCCTCTTTCTTACAGGAATTAGTCGTTCATTAATCCTGAATGTCTTGATAAGGGTGATTGAGTTTCTATTAAAAACTCACCCATCCATTTTCCTTTTCTTCTTTTAGGCCTACAGAAAAATCTTCACAACTGAATAAATATGAATAAATGTATTGCTCCAAATAAAACTTACCCCATACATTTTGGACAGGTTGTTAAACAGCACCTGCCCCGCGCTCACTTTATCCCTCACGCCCCGAATCGTTCCGTTCTTGCTGAAGATGTTGACGCGTTTTCCGGTGAAGAGCTTCTCCTTGGTTGCACTGGCGTACATGAGCAGCTCGTCCGGTTCGCTGCCGCTGTCGTCCGGCTCTGGCCCCAGCAGCAGGCCGCTCAGGTGGCTGTTGGCATCGGTGATAACGGGCGAGTTTGCTCGCTCCGGCTCGGAGCTCGCAGTGGTGTCGGTGTCCGCGGAGTCTTCGAGCGCGTCTCTGAACACCTCCTTCAGGACGCGGCCGCTGTGCGCCGACGCCACGCGGAACCGCACTCTTCTCTCCGCTCGCTCCTCCTCAGCGCGGGATGTGCGTCGCTCCATTCTGCCGGGCAAATCTACATTATACAAATTTTGGTTGCCTGAAACTAGAGTGTGCCCCAGGTGAAGCATGCCCTGACATTAAAGGTCTTGCCTGATCTTCAGATAAAGGGCTTGTGGCACGAGGGCGTCAACTCGACACCACATGCTTTAATATTTCATAAACGCTGTCCATGGAAACCGTGGAGACCGACTTGTGTTCTCTTATGAATAAAAGATAACTCACGTGTGGCTTAAAGAACATATTGTGTGTGTCAACTAATAACAAAAACACCTAAAGTGTGAAATATTTGTTTTCCCTATTTTGACCGGTTTCCTGCTTTTTTAGCCTATTAATTTGCTCTACCATATAAGCTATATAAAGTAGTCAAAAAAAGTATTTGGGCAATTGAAAATGTCACACTTAAAAATACTGGCATAGATACAAAATATTAAACCAAGTATAGCATCTGCAAATAAATAATTTTAACTTTCTCAGCCACTTTTTGTTTTGGTGTAACCAACTGGTGTTTAGGTCAGCTTTTAAAGTCAGTTCAGGTTCATGCAAGTGTCCAAACAGAATATTGATGGTGTAGTTCATCATATATAAATGTCCCTCCTCACAGTTTGACTATAAGAAAATGTCCAAGCCATCTTGTCTCCATTTTGATTAATGTAGCCTATCTATTGGTTTATATTTTCAAACCTACACATTTCATCATGTGAAATGTTTTGAATAGGCCTACAAGTGGATTTGTGCTATATTTGCTTAAAATAAAAGGTCTATATTTCTATATTTTGCTATACAATGCAAAGACATGTATGCATGATTGATTGTGTCTTAAGTGTCCAAATACAATTTGGGGCCACTGTATTAAGTATTTGGAAATTTAATATATTTTATACACATACATTGTTTGACCTTTTTTTTTTTTTTTTTTTTTTTTTTTTTACAGTAACACATTGACAACAGTGTGTTATTTTAATGAATATTATTTTGTAGCTACCTTTTCATGTATAATATTTCATCTTTGTAATCCAAGATGTCAAACCAAATTAAAAGTATTATTTCAACATATTTCCATTATTCATTCCTTTAAAAAACGCTGAGGGGAGACTTGATACCACGCAGAGGTCACAACCCTAAATCTAAGCAAAACGGAAAGCATTTTGATTGTACTACAGGCCTATTTATATTGAGCGCCCATCTGTGCTACCGATATTGGCGAAAAAATATTTTTGGGATAATTTGGTAACTTTTCCAAATTTTTCTCTCTCGACTGCGATGTTGTTACCCAGTGCTGGCGCTAGATGGCGATGTGTCTTCGAGGCACGGTGCGTTGCTCTTAATAACTTCCTAGAGCAAGATAATCCGGAACAGCAACATTGAGGAATCTAAACCAACAGATCATTCAACGCTGCACCACTGAAATTAACTGTTTTGAGGTCTTATGAACTGGAGTACATTAGTGTCTGGGGCTGGTGAACCAGTATACTCATACTAATGCAAACTGGTGTGTTCAAGGCATAGATTCATAAAATCATATCAGACATAATAACTTCTGGACAAAATAACAGTCTCTTTTGTATTATCATTCAGTTTTCAGTGCTTAAATCGGATTAAATCCGTTTAAAAATACAGTGAGCGGTATCGTGAGTTTAGACAAAATGTATTATAACAGCTGACACTCGAATAAGGCATTTAAATAGTCCCTAAATCCGACATTTCTCAAATAGAAAGCTTATTTTCAAGTCTTTATAGATGTCATCTGTTTTGAGTTCTATGCTACACTCAACCCGATTATAGTCCAAACCTTTTATATCTGATACTCTGACTGCTGTTCTCTCTTTCCACCTGATATTTGTCTGAAATCTCTTGATGTGTTCTGATCAGCAGGTTAAGATGTCATTATGGGTGGCACCTTTGGGACGAGGTGTGGACTGCCTGCAGTCCTGCTTTGTCTGGCGGCTCTCCTCTGCGCCAATCTGCTGCTGTATTTCTACCTAGATGCCCTGTATCAGGACAATAACCCTCCTTCAGCACACACACAGTGCCCACTTCGCCACTTTAAAGTGGGCACCATGACCACCTGTACCCCTTGGCTTCAGTGCCCTGCGATTCGTGCTGAGGTCCGCCGTGTGAAACTCATTGGACAAGGGGCTGTGAAGAAGGTGAGTTTGGTTGCAACTAATGATTATTTTGATAATTCATTTTTCTATTAATCATTTAAACAAATGGAAAACAATATCATGCAAGATGTACAGTGGTGTCCAAAATTATTAGAACACTAGTATTTCCTCCAGTTAAAAAAAAATGATTTGAAGTCAGTTATTTCTATCTTTTGCTGTGGTGTGTCAGTAGAAAATATCTGATGTGTGATTGTGTTTTCTAGGTTTATCTGTCCGAGTGGCGAGGGCAGAAGGTGGCGCTCTCCGTCTTGTCATCGGAGCAGTATACAGATGATTTCCTCCATGGACTGTCAATGCTACGTGGCTTGCAGAGCGCCCACGTCGTGACGCTTGTAGGGGCGTGTGAAGAGGATGGAGTGTTTGTTACAGAGTATCACCCTCTGGGATCAGCACTGACGCTCGATGCCACCCTCGCTCAAGACCGATATCGCTGGCGAAACTCCTGGCACACTCGACTGCAGCTGGCCATAGACTACGTCGCCTTCCTGGCGTACCTGCACAGCAGTCCGGTGGGCATCCGAGTCATGTGTGACTCCAACGACCTGCAAAAAACTCTCAGCCAGTTTCTGCTCGCGTCCGACATGCGCCTGTTGGCCAACGACCTGGACGCGCTGCCTGAGGTGGAGAGGGGACGTCGAGGGGTGAAGTGCGGTCACCATGAGCTCACAGGGGACTTCGTTGCTCCTGAGCAGCTGTGGCCTTACGGCGAGGATGTGCAGTTCTCAGATGAAGCCATGCCTGGCTACGATGAAAAGACGGACATCTGGAAGATTCCAGATGTGACACGTTTCCTATTGGGGAGTGTCCTGGGAAGTGACGTCATCCATTTCCACTTGTTTCAGATCTACACGGAATGTAGGAGGAAGGAGCCTCACATGCGGCCGACGGCGCTTGAGGTCCTCAGTGTGTATCGCTCTGTCTACGACAGCATGACAGAGACTCAATCACAGAGAGTTAGAGACATGTTGTAGAGATGGGGATAGTTCAACCAAAAATGAAAATTCTGTTCTGATTTACTCCAAACCTGTATGACTTTCCTTTTTCTGTGGAGCACAAAAGAAGATATTTTGACAAATGTTTCTTATAATGGAAGTCAGTGGTCACCAAAACTCTTCTAAATATTGTGTTTTGTGTTTTGTGTTTGAAAGTCAGTAATACAGGTTTGGAATAAATGAGAACAGAATTTTCATTTTTGTGTGAACTCTCCATTTAAGTTGGAAATATAACACTGCAGCGCAATGGGTTTTGTCCATAGTCTGTATAAAAACAGGTTTTGTCATATTACATTGAAGAATATGCAGCAAATGTATAACAGCAACATCCAGCAGAGGATGAGATGCAGCATCTCAGGGCTTGAGGTCTGAATCCAGCTCATATTCTTACTTAAGCTGAGTCTAAGACATTTTGCATAACTGTACCTCATAAAAGTTCTTTTCAGATAAGTGAATAGAACTTACCTCACTGATGCAGTGATTGAGTACGTGTGGATCTTATTTTAATTTGAATAAGATATTGATCATTCTTAAAACGAACCTGCTTTTTGTTCTCTTTCAGTATTTGGAAGCCTTGAATAAATCATTTTCTCAAGAACACTGTGATTGTGTTGTCAGTATAGTATGTTAGGTGCTTTAGAAACACTGCTTCTTGAAGCTTTGAAAGACTGATCTGTTTCGGATCAGTGGTTTTGACATGACTGCAGAACATGTGTTATGGACTCGAAACACTTCAAAATCCAGATGTTTTTCAGATGAATCGTCAGTCAGTGAATACAGAAAATTGATAGTCACAACCACTTCTGATAGGAAGCGTGTATTTTAATCTGGCTTGGCACATGTTGGCGTATTTATGGTACATATTTAAAGTTAACACATTAAAAATATATATAAAGTCTTTTTAAGTTAGGAATATTTTTTAATATATGTATATATAGAGAGAGAGAGTCTAAACCGTCTTAAAACAAACAAAAAAGCAATCAAAGATGTGTCATCTCAGTTCGCTTTTAATTTATGCAGAGAAGGAACCGGAAATACGCAGTCAGTTGTATCCGCACACATCCGCAGCACACTTGTGTATGTATTAATGGATGTTTAAGCGGTTTCTGCACACATTTCAAGACGGCCTGGCTCGCAGGTCCAGTGCCTGTCCGCAAGCCGCAGGAGGGTGAGTGTGGGTGAGCCTCAAAACGGAGCCGCCAGCAACATTCGCGCAACAATGAGCTCGGGACAGCCGAGCGATAGCAAGGAGCCGCGCGCAAGTCCGCTGCGCGAGGAGGAGGACGAGGAGGAGAGCGATGAAGACAGGTGCTCCAGCAGACCATCCTCTCCGCAGGCGGGCCGCGGGGGCGCCGGGACGCAGGGCAGCTCGAGGCTCGAGGCGGACGGCAGGACAGGCTCGGGGGGCAGGGGCTCGAGCGCCTGCGACTCTCTGTTCTCGTGGATTTGCAGGAGGACAGTCCGCAGGGGGCCGTTTGTAGACCCCGCGCGGGATCATTTCCGTACCATGACACGGCTTTATTCGTCCATGAGCCCGGCCACGGATTCGGTGAACCTCAGTACACAAACCCACGGAGCTGTCTTCAACCTGGAGTACTCGCCAGACGGGTAAGTGTTGTCTCCTCGGTTATGTGCACTTTTGACTTTTGAGCATTAAAACAAATACACTTTTTACGATTATTTCCAAATTTATTCTTTGATAAACATTCTTATGTGCTGGAACAAATGCAAACTTCAAATGTAACAGTTTGCATTAACTTGTTGATGCCGTAAGTTAGCTACCAGTCAAGCAGTTTTCAAATTAATAGAAATCAAGAAAGAAATCAGTTCGTTTCAGGAAAAAAAAAAATACTGGTTGAATTGATAATGACTACTACTCTAAAGTCAAGGGGAAAACACAAATGAATGACATTTCTGATTTTGTTGTTATTTTTATTTATAATTTATATTATAATTTATAGATTTTTTTTGCAAAAAAGTAAATACAATTCCCTACAATTTGCAGAATAACTAAATGCACATAGCTTGCAAATGTCAAACTGATGAGTTGATCAGTAAAATTTTCATACTCTTATTGTCTAAACTTGCTGTTGGCCATCACATGTAAAATGATCCATTCAGTCATCAAAATCTGCCAGACATGCGCATATATATTCCGTAAATGTCTTTGACATGTATTGTTTGAGACATCTGCTAAATTGACAAGTGTGTGCTTGTGTGTGTAACATGTTGAAATCTCTTTCTAAAAAGCTTAGTGTGATGCATAGAAGCATTCATCTAGACAAAATGCATGGCATAGTAAGCTGTCCATGTCCACAGTTCACCATATGGTGAAAAGAAATGGACACATTTTGACCAGTACAGCTCTCACAAAAATAAAAAACGTAATTTTGATGACATTGGGCGCATTAACTAGGCTTTTGAAGCATGAATTAAATGTTTTGGGTGACTACATTTTGCAAGCGCACAACAGAGTTTTGATGTAAACTGTTCTAAAAATTGCACTCAGAGTTTACAGAATGTTTAAAAAAAAAAATGAGTCAAAGCAATAATTCAATTAATTAAGGAGATGTAATCAAATGTTTAATGCTATCTGTCTATTCTATATAAAGTTATCCTTGTTTAAACCTGTTTTTTTAACAATAGGATACATCTACCATAGAGTAAAGTTGTGTTCTAATTGACAAACACCTGTATAATGTTTTTTCTAGGTCAGTTTTGACAGTTGCTTGTGAGCAGACAGAAGTGCTTTTGTTTGACCCCGTTTCTTCCAGACATATCAAAACACTGGTGGATGCTCATGAGGACTGTGTAAACAACATAAGGTACATGTGCACACAATACATAATCGATCACAGTGTGCAGGAACCTCAGTTACATGAGCGAAATCTTTTCTATAACAGTTTTTATGTAAGGACTAATTCAAAACCATTTGCATGTTGAACATTAGGATTTGCATACTGCACAATTTGCATGTCTGAGTTGCTTTTTTTATCTCTTATCTTTTACACACACATATAATGTCTGGCACAATCATAAAGTCCATGAGGATGACCACAGTGTTGTCTAAGTATAAGTTTGTTTGGCTGTGTACTATTCAGGTTTCTTGACAACCGGCTGTTTGCCACCTGCTCTGATGACACCACCATCGCATTGTGGGATTTGCGTAACCTCAACTCGAAGGTGTGCACATTGCATGGCCACGCCAGCTGGGTCAAGAACATAGAGTATGATACACACACTCGCCTGCTGGTGACGTCAGGATTTGACGGAAATGTCATCACATGGGATACCAACAGGTAGGTTTTGTTACCCACACACACACATTATGTAAACAAAAACCTTTACTTTGGGTGTGATTAATCACGATTAATCGTTTAGCAGCACTATTCTGTTTGTTGTTGTTTTTTTTTTACTACTCTTTTAAGATTGCATATATAAGTAGTTGTGTGCAACTGTGTGTCATTGCACTTGCTGTTTGTTTAGGTTCACAGAGGATGGCTGTCCACACAAGAAGTTTTTCCACACACGTTATCTTATGCGGATGCGTCTGACTCCAGACTGCAGTAAAATGTTAATCTCCACCTCCTCTGGTTACCTGCTCATCTTACATGACCTTGATCTCACCCAGAGCCTTGAGGTCGGCAGCTACCGCATCCTACGGGCCCGCAGAGCTCCACTCAGCACAGGTACTTACATAAAGCATAAACAAAGATACATGTGAATCTGAAATGGTGAATACTAAACTCTGAAATTATTGAGGCAGCATGGAAATTGATTGGCATTCAAGGGGTGAATTTTGCTACAAGAAATGTAGTTTCTTTCAATTCATGAGTTGGAATTTGAACTGAATTGGAATTTGCATTTACTGTACTGCAATTCAAAGAAATTCAACACAAATAAACAAACACCATTAATACAAATTGTTTCCTGTGTGTTTTAAGATATCCATGTTGTAGCCTTTTTCATATTGTTCAGAGACTGGGCTAAATTGAATCATTCTGAGTAATTAAATGTTTTTCCACTGGTCCATAAAATAAAAGTCAAATTATTAAATATAATGAAATGTGCATAAATTGACTTCAAACATTAAGTAATATTAACAAAGCATACACTGGCAATCAAGCTTGGGGTTTTTAAATGTTTTGGAAAGTCTCTTATGCTCACCAAGGCGGCATTTATTTGATCAAAAATGCTGTAAAAAAACCGCTATATTGTGAAATATTACAATTTAATATTTATATATTTTGAAATGAAATTTAATTCTGTGATGCAAAGCTGAATTTTCAGCATCGTTACTCCAATTTTCAGTGTCACATGATCCTTCAGAAATTATTCTAATATGCTGATTCGCTCCTCAAACTTTTTATTATTGTCAGTGCTAAAAACAGCTGTGCTGCTTAATATTTTTGTGGAAACAGTGATACGTTTTTTCCCCCAGGATTTTGTTATGAATACAGCATTTCTTTGAAACAGATCTACAATATTTTGCTTGTCTCTTTACTGGCATTTTTTCAATTGTCATCAATTCAGTGCAACTCATTCAATAAAATTATCAATTTCTTAAATTTTTGAACAGCACTTCATTTTGCGTGTATGACTTGTTTATAGGTAATTCATAAAATATTAAGTAATGTCAGTTTTTAAAAAAGCGCTATTGAAAACTCCTGGGTAATTGTGTTGTGAATCCTGTGCCCGTTGTCATCATTTACAGTCAAGTCTCTTTTCTTTCAGAATGTTCAGCAGCAGGTTCATCAGCAGGTTCTAGGTCAGGAGGTTCCCGTCACACCAATGACAGCAAAACCCATCCACACAGAGAGGGTAAGACTGCGTTTAATATGTTATTTATGTACATTAGTAGTTTAGTCTTTTTATTGGGAACATCGGATGTTTAGCAGTTTTGTTTTTGATTGTACACGTTTTGAACCAAATAACTGCTTTTACTACAGAGTTTACACTCCAGTGTTCACCTTTTGTCTTTATCCAGGTCTGTCACCCAGAAACAGTCTTGAGGTTTTAACCCCGGAGATCCCAGGCGAGAGGGACCGCGGGAACTGCATCACCTCCTTGCAACTTCACCCTAAAGGCTGGGCCACGTTGTTACGCTGCTCCAGCAACATGGACGACCAGGAGGTCAGTGCTGTAACCTAAACCTAAGAAGTGTGGAACGTGCAAAATGAATTAACAGTCTCGTTTCTGTCTTTCTCAGTGGACGTGTGTGTACGAGTTTCAAGAGGGAGCTCCGCCTCGACCTCCGGTGTCTCCTCGCTGCTCTCTGCGTCTCACGCACTACATCGAGGAGGCTAACGTCGGACGAGGCTACATTAAGGAGCTGTGCTTCAGTCCCGACGGCCGGCTCATCTGCTCGCCTTACGGTTACGGCGTGCGCTTGCTGGCGTTCGATGAGCACTGTGCCGAGCTGACGGACTGCATGCCTGTGCGGACGGCTCTGCTGCGGGAGATTCGCTCCATCTACTCTCACAGCGACGTGGTGCTCACCTCCAAGTTCTCACCCACTCACTGTCAGTTCGCATCGGGCTGCCTTAGCGGACGCGTAGCTCTGTATCAACCACACTTTTAACACATACAAATGCATTAGAATTTACACTGATCGCTGGACTATTCGGAAGAAGCTTCTGATTGGTCAGGCGGATAATGGGAGAACGAAACTACCTTAAACAGAGTGTGTGGTATTTTAATTTTTTTGGTGTGTGTGAGGTCACACTGCATGTGAATGACCTTCTACATGTTTGTCATTTTTTAGATGTAATTGTTCTTTACGCTGTGTAAACTAAAGCAAGAATGAAAGCAAACAGCATTAGTTTTTCTCCACAATAGAGATTGAATGAGTCACGCGAGCATTGGAGAATTATCTTTTGGTTGCTCATCCATGCAGCACTGCAGTAACCGCTCAAGCCAATCATTTTCATGCAACTGTAAGCAGTTCAGCAGTTCCAATGGCAATTTTTGCATTTGGCCAAACATTTTAGACTTTGCAATGCCATATTCGTTTTCAGAAACATTTTTTCTGGAAGTACTTCACTTTTACTAATCGTTAGTTTTATTTTTGGACTGCTTGTCTGTAACAACACTAACTGAAGTCTGATTCAGAGATTGTCAGTGCAGTATGTACCATGTACGTGTGAGTATTGGGATGAATACGACTTCTGCTGATGGTTGACTGAATGGATTGGGAATTTTGTAATGTTCTGTTTTTCATATGCTTCTGGCCTCTACATGGACAATCAGCAGTTATGAAATGTTTAGATGCTCACGTCAGTGGGAGCTTTGAACTCTAGACGTGAGGACAATGGGAGAAGGCCGGTTTAACTGTTGGATGAGTGTTTTATACAGATAAGTTTAGCTTTCTTAAAATGAAAAAAAGAGGACAAAATCTGAATGTTCAGCTTTTCTGGGACTGGTATCAGTTAGTCATCCTTCTCAGTTATTAAAACAATGACCGCTCTTGAACATGGAAATTTAAAAGCAGAGTAACAGTGAGAGTTACCTTTATTCATCCACGATTCTTATTTGATTCACTTTATTCATGTTCACAAAACTAAGGATGCAGTGGTACAGATGTATTAAATAAAGAAACCTTTTCATATCTTTTGTTTGGCATGAGAAAGAAAAATGCTGTACAAAAAAAAAGGACCGTTGTTAAGAAAAAATGAGACTTGTATTAGCATACATTCTGACGGATTGCACTGAATATGCGTTGGCATCTGGAACCTTTGAACAGATTATTTAGGACCAGCATGACGCTTCAGGTCAAGCTCTGGATAGGGGAAATGTCATTTTTGTAAAACTCTGGTGTTCCATCATCCATATGCAATAGAAAACATGTAGAATTTAATATTATAAAACGGATAGCTTCTGTCCTTGATTCTGATTGGTTGTAAATTACTCTACAAACATTTTCTCTGCTTCTGTGTGTTGCTCAGCAACCACTTTGTTGCAACCCCATCCGTTTCTGAAGAACTACATTGTTTGGCAGAAGAACAATGTTTTTATTAATATCATTACATTTTATTTGCTTTGTTCATTTTGTAAAACCTTGCTATGTATATGGAATAACCGTTTTATAAAAGCAATAAGCCCCATGAAGCTGTGATTTACAGTGAATTTATAACAGCTAAGGGGGTTTTAGGCACATCAACACCCCTTACTGTAATAAATTCACTTTAAACCATGGCTTTTGGAGGCTTATTGCTTTCTTTTCATATAGCAGAGGGTTTTAGATAATATATACAATACCACTCATAGGTATGAAATCATTAAGATCTTTTCAAATGTTTTTGAAAGAAATCTCTTACGCTCACAAGGCTGCAATTATTTGATCAGTAATACAGTAAAACAGCATTATTGTGAAATATTACAATTTAAAGTGACTTGATGTTTGATAATTTGATATATTTTAAAATGTAATTTATTCAATGTCAAAGCTTGTGATGTTTCAGCAGTCACTACTCCAGTCTTCAGTGTCACATGATCCATCAGAAACCGTTCTAATAATATTTCTTCTTGTTATCAATGTTGAAAACAGTTGTGCTGCTGAATTTTTTTTTTTTTTTTTTTTTGAGGAAACCATGATGATTTTTTCAGGATTCTTTGATGAATAGAAAGTTCAATAGAACAGCATTTATTGGAAATAGAAATCTTTATAACATTATAAATGTCTTTACTGTCATTTATGATCAGATAATTGCATCCTTGCTTTATGAAAGTATTCATTTCCTTCAAAGCAAAAAACTTACTCCAAACTTTTGAAAGGAAGTGTATATAATAGTTTGAAAGCAGAGGTGTGGAAAATGAACTGGGTTGCTCAGGAAGTGTGAAACCCACAGGAAAACCAAAAAAAAAAAAAACATTTACCAATTGTAGATTGTTTCTTAAAGTGATGTACAAACATTTTGTACACGAGTAACAGAGTGATAATATACAATCTTTTATCCCGATGAATGTCAGTAACCACAATCCAAATAATGTATAATCAGACATTTTGTGTAAAGGGGATGTGAATCAATATATTCAATTCAATTCAATTCAATTCAAAGTTTATTTGTATATCGCTTTTTACAATGCAAATCATTGCAAAGCAACTTTACAGAAAATTAAGTTGCTACAATATTTAGGAGTAGCTTAATTAATTAATATATTCAGTCCAACTGTAGGAACAGTCTTATTGGTTTCCAAATCTTAATGAAAATGGATAAATGCTACATTTTGATTCCAGATATCCAGCTAAGGCATTGTTTTCCCTTTCTTGTTAATCAACTGTCAAATTTCCATGTGTGATTGCAAGAAATGTCCTAATACTGGTAAAGCTGGCTCTCAGGCATAATATAATGCATATGAATGTATTTTAGAATGTTTCAGCATTTCGTTACCCCAAAATAATCATACAGTTCTGATGTCAAT